>NW_005196274.1:0-13679 GCF_000372725.1 Emiliania huxleyi CCMP1516 | reverse complement strand
GGGGGGGGGGGGCTTTGGGAAGAGGGGGGGGGGTCTGCGCCCGCGCGCCTCCCACAGCTCGAGCTCAGCGGCGAGCGGGCAGCCGCGCTCGCCGAGCACTCCTCGGCAGAAGGAGGCCGTCCTGCGCTGCAGCTCGGCGCTGTAGTGGCGCTGCAGCGGGAAGCCGGCGATGCCGGTGAAGGAGCCGACGGCGTCCTGCTGCGGCTGAATCGGAAAGTACTCCTTGTGCAGGTTGCCGATCATGTAGCCGTTGACGTTGATCTCCACCATGGTCGCGTTGCCCCGCTCGTCGATGACGACGTCCGGCGAGAGGAAGAGGATCCGCTTGTACCTGACGCCGTCATGAACGAGCCTGTACCTTAAGGCAAGGTTCACGACTCATCCGCTGCTGCTGGTGTAATGTCCGCTTGTGCCTGACGCCGTGCCGCTTGAGCTTGTGGTCGGCGTGGATGATCTGCTCGCGCGCGAGAAGCAGCACCTGCGCGGGGCGAGGCACGGGCAGGGCTAAGCTGGACCTTCTCCTCATGCCGCTGTGCGGGGCTGTGAGGCTCTCCCCTGCATCTCCCCTGCATCTCCCCTGCATCTCCCCTGCATCCGTGAGCCCCGCGTTCAGAGTGCGCGCGCGAGAGAAGCGGCAAGGGACAATCGCCTTCTAGGCGTGATCTCGGTCGATCTCGGTCGATCTCGGTCGATCTCGGGTCTCTCGGCCGGCGGCGCCTCGACGATCGCCTTCTCGACGCTCGGCCACGCGACGCGCGTCCAAAACTCCCTGCCCTGCGGCCGCACGTTGCTGAACCAGTACTCGTCCGTCGTCGACGTGGGGTAGACGAGCTTGGCGCCGTTCGCTCGCTCCCGGGGAGGGATGATCTCGCGCAGCCTGCAGCGAGGGAGGGGGCGCGCTCTCTCCCCCCCCCCCCCCCCGTCCCCCGAGGCGGCGAGGGCAGCACACACGTGCCGAGCTCCACATCTGCGTCTGGCGGCCGCCTCTGCGAGCGTGGCTAGCCCGAGCTTATGGCGGAGCGGTGGCGGCGGTCGAATGCGTGTCTTGTTCCCGGGTGGCTGTTGCGCCTCTGCTGTAGACTAGGTGCTGTGAGGCTAGGTGCTGTGAGGCTAGGTGCTGTGAGGCTAGGTGCTGTGAGGCTAGGTGCGGTGAGGCTAGGAGGCGCCGCCGCCTGTCCGGGTCGTCTTGCTCGTAGCAGGGGAGCATGGTGAGGTGCGTGCTGCAGCCGGCCTTGGCGTGGCGCGGCTCGTTCGAGAAGGTCCACATGTTGACCTTCGGGATGCCTAGGAAGTGTCTAGGAAGTGTCTAGGAAGTGTCGAGGAAGCGCCACATGTTGACCTTCGGGATGCCTACGCGGGAGAGGGCTCGGACGGCTCGGGGAAGGCTCTAGCACGCGGTGCCAGCACGAGGACCGTGTGGCTGGCCCGTCCCCAGCGCGTGGACGCGCAGCCTGCAGGAAGACATCGGTGCTGAAGCATGCTTGTGACTCATCCACTAGCACGTGGATGCGCACACTGAGCACACGGCGCCTCGGGAGAGGGTGGGCTGTGCTCAAACAGAGGCCGGCCCCCTGGTGATGCGACCGGTGAGAGAGGGAGGACGGGGACACACGGACACGCGGCTCCCCGCCTTGGGCATCTAGGCGTGCGCAGCGGGTCGAGCGAGAGGACGACCGCCCAGACTCGCAGGTCGAACTTGTGCCTAGACACTTCCTAGACACTTCCTAGACACTTCCTAGACACCGCCCAGACTCGCAGGTCGAACTTGTGCCCGGCGAAGGTCATCGGGTTCATCTCGAAGTCCTGCATGACATACTCGCCCGCCGGCACGCGCCTCGTCAGCCAGGCGAGCGTCGTGTCCTCCGAGCTGAGCTCCTATTCAAGTCCGCCACGCAAGCGTCTCATTTCGAGAAGAGCGGGTCGCTGGAGAAGCCCCGAGCCGGGAGCTCCTCGATCGGGAGGGAGTGCATGTCTACTGCTACTGCTACTGCTATGCTGCTGCTGCTGCTGCTCCTACTGCTACTGCTACTGCTACTGCTGGCTCCTCGGTCGGGAGGGAGTGCATGTGGATGCCGACCGAGTTGAAGCCGCCGCGCGGCTTGCAGATCCAGAGGCGGTGCCTCAGCGCGCCGCCGCCGGAGGGGCGGTAGTGCCGCATCGTGTTGAGGTTGTACGAGCGGAAGTCGGCTGCCACGCTCTCGAGCTGCCCCTTGCCGACCTAGACGCTCCCTAGACACTTCCTAGACACTTCCTAGACACTTCCTCGGGCTGCCCCTTGCCGACCGTGAAAGAGCGCTTCGTGAAGCCACAGTGCTCGGCGTCGGCGTTGGCCGGCGGCGAGAGCCGCGAGTAGCCCGTCTTGCGGTAGCACACCTCCTGCAGCCTGCCGAGCGCGGGCTTGACTCCGATGAGCTGCACCAGCCCGGGCACCTGAGCAACAATCATGACTTCAATCACCTCATAACGACCAGGTCGTGACTCCGAGTACCCTCCGAGTACCCGGGCACCTAGGACTGATGACAGTTGATGAACACGTGTGCTTGTGACTCCGACGAGCTGCGCCAGCCCGGGCGCCGAGTTGACGATGGCGCCTACGGGAGGAGGGCTCCGAGAAGGCTCCTGGAAGGCTCCGAGGGACGGCGCGCAGCACCCACAGCTGGCGATCCGCGCCCTCGGGGAAGTCGCCGCTGCCGCCCTCTGGGAAGCCGGCACGGGAGGCCGGCCGGCGAGGCGGCCAGAACTTGGTCTCGAGCTCCATAGTCTCAGTCCACCAGACGTGCACCGCCGTGCTGCGCGTCTCTGGCTCGCACAGTCGCAGCCTCGTGAAGAGCGGCCGCATCACGCCTGTAGAGAGGTGCTCTGGAAGGTTCCTGGAAGGTGCCTGGGAGGCTCCGGGGAGAGCGGCCGCACAGCACGCCTCGCATGTCACCCCGCTTGCCCACCGCGAAGGAGCGGTTGCACCGCCACCGGTCCTTGGGCACCTTCGGCGCCTGCCGGTGAGGCGGTGGCGAAGTGAGGGATTGTCGGAGGGAGGTGCGGCAGCGTGGATAAGGCAGCGTGGATAAGGCAGCGGGGGAAGACACGGCGCAACACGGGCTCTCCTGCTGCTGCGCGTCCGGCCAGGGCGTTTTCCCCGCACGCCCGCGGTCGCTCAAGTGCCGCTCGATGGCGGCGGGCAGGGCGGATGTCCCGTCGGCGAATGCGTAATAGTCGTCCATCGTCGGCCGCGTGTAGCCGGGCTCTCGGACGAGGTTGGTCCGGCCGAGATGCACGCCGGCCGAGCTGATCGAAAAGTCCGTCATCGCGGGGTCTCCCTTAGTCACGCCGACGAAGCTCTGCGCCACGCACGTGTGGTACCGAAACTCCGCCATCTCGGCCGGGCAGGCATTCGGGTCGCGCCCATCGCTCACCCAAGCAAGCTTGCAGCAGGCGCCTCCCTCGCCGCAGAACTGCGGGCACGCGCCGCCCCTGCGGCCGCACGCAGCCCAGCAGCTCGGAGGCCGAGCCTCCCTCCGAGACCTCCTCTTCTTGATTACATTGTCGCGCTTCTCCTCGAGCTCGTGGAGCTGTTTCTTGAGCCGCGAGAGCTCGGTCGCGGCGGCGGCGCCGGCGGGGACGACGGCGGCCGGGCGCGCGCCCTGGGCGATGGCTGCGACGGCACGAGCGCGTGAGTCCATGTGTGTACACCACACACACGTTCTGTCTGATCAAGCGGGCAAGCGCTTGCCGTCCAAGTGCAAAAACGAGAATTATCTTCGCGCACGAGTAGATTTTAGAAGTGAACTCTCGCAAAAAGGAGAAAAGGGCGTGCCCCTCGGACACCTAGCTCCGAGTAGAGGGGGCGTTCTGCAGTTCAGGGGAAACCCGGTATACGCTGCGGAAAACCATCAACCCTCGGAGACCCGTGCGTGTTAGAGAGAGAGAGAGATTTTTAGCAATACCAAACAACTCTAACACTCACACGTAATTTGGGGCCTGGAGCCCTGTTCACGCGCGCGCGAGACGTGCAGACAGGGTTGCCAGGTGAGAGCGAATGGCGCGGTTCACGCCTCGCACAACAGAGAGAGAGATGCGCTCTGCATGGTGGGACATAAAAGAGAGCGAGTACTTGGGCGAGTAGGCCGTGCGGTCAACGCTGCCGCGCGCGACTTTGCGCGCGAGGCGGCGCAGCTTGAGAACGGCGGTGGGCGAGAAGCCGCCGCCGAACGTCTCGTGGAGCAGCAGGTTGAAGTTGTTGCGCTTGACAAAGATCGCGTCGTGGTAGAAACCGCGATGCGCGCCTTGACGTACAGTTCCGGACGGGCATTAAGAACCTCTAACGTTAAGAACCTGAGGCTCATATTTCGGCCGGATCCCTAAGAACTCCCTAAGAACCTGAGGCTGGGCCAACGCCTGCAGCCGGCGCCCCTGCCCCCGCGGCCGCAGCCGCAGGGGCAGCTCACGGCAGCGAATGACTCTCTTGTCACGCCATGCGCGAACTTACTGTTCCAAACTTCCAAACTGTTTTAAGACCCATTTATTGATTTTTAATCGAAGCCGAAACGGTTTAAAAAACCATCCACCCGGTTAAGAACCTGAGGCTCGGCCCCCGACGGACCGCCGACTTAGCTAAGAACCTGAGGCTGGGCGAAGAACCTGTGCGTTCTTAATGCCCGTCCGGAACTGTAGCCGAGGCCGGTCTTGTGGGAGAAGGGTTGGCTGGGCTGCCCGCGCGCCTTGCAGCCCATGTTCAGGCGGCGGGCCTTCTCCTCGGTGTTGCCGAAGGCGTAGGAGTGGCCGACGGAGGCGGGCGTGCCGCCACTCGAGGCGTTGCCAACGCCCGTCGAGGAGGTCTTGAGGAGGGGCGTCCAGAGCTTGACTTCATTCACCTCATCGCATCCTCCCGGTCCCGCGTGGGGTTCTGCGAGGTCAGTCTTGTACCCCTCATTGTACTGCCGGGTGAGCTCTGGTTTCTCCTTGTCGCCGTGCACGACCGGCGCGTTGGCCGGGGCGCGCATCGCGTCCGCCCAGGCGGCGAGGACGCCGTCGTGGGGCCGCCGGTGGTGGGCCTTGTTGTAAAGGTAGTCGCCGAAGAAATCGACTGGCATGCCCCGCTCGAGCGCGACCCGAAGGGTGGGAAGCGCCGCGGAGAGCCAAAGGCCGAGCTTCCGCTGGAGCTCGTCCTGGAGGGTGTCGGAGGAGAGGGCGGTGGCGTACGTGCCGTCGACACGGACATCGAAGGCCTTGCCGGCGAAAGGCGTTGAGGCGGAGACGAGGCGCGCGGCTTCGCGGTTGTTGACGGCGCTGTCTCCGAGGGACGGGTAGTTCTTGACGTGTACATCCCGCGCCTTGACGAGCTCCTGGTGCGCGAACCAGTCCTTGTGATTCTTGATGGCAGCGAGCGCCCGCGGCCGCGGGTTGTTTGTTGTTTGAGATTTTTGAAAACCAACGACAAGTTTTCGCAACGCCGCGGACACAGAAGGATGGTTGGTACCAGGTAGCGGCAGCCTTCCCAAAGAGCTCTGCAGAGGGGCGACCGACCTCACCACACTGATGGACGCCGCCATCGACGGCCACAAGCAGTTGATCGAGCTGCTGCTGCGGCGCGGCGCGGAGATCGACAAGCAGAACGGCAAAGGGGGCACCGCGCTGATGGGCGCCGCCCAGGAGGGCCACGAGCGGGCGGTCGAGCTGCTGCTGCAGCGTGGCGCGGAGGTCAACAAGCAGAACAGCGACGGCTGCACCGCGCTGATGTTTGCCGCTGGCGTGGAGGTGAAGAGGGTAGGAAGGTGAAGAACAGCCAGGCTCGGACTGGACACCAACGCGGTATGGGTGGACGCTAGACAGATGATGACGACACGCACGAGCAACACACAGACACAAACAGGCTCACAAGACACACAGCCAGCTGGCTGCCACACACCACTAAGAAAAAAGAAAAAGTCGCCAAGTTCCCGGCGAGCTCGACAAACAGGGGGGGCACAGTCCGAAGCAGCCAAGCTCAGTAGGAATGCTAGGTTCGCTCTTCCCCGACGCAGAACACGTCTTCGTCAAGGACGACCTCGCCTCCTTTCCGGTGCCCACCAACACGTCTCCGTCAGTCGTACCGTGCAATCACAAGCCCACGACTGCACGATTTAGGCGCGCGTGCCCTCCGTGCGCGAGCTACACCTATCCGGAAAGCGGGTGGTCGTGCTGTCTCTGCCAGGCGGCTGCACATGGACAAAGAACGCGCTGGCGTGTGCAGTCTAGTCTAAGGGCCGAACGGCGCTCCGAACATCAGGCGCCTTCACCTCTGTCTGAAGCGCGCAGCTCGCCGGCTACCGTTCAGCCGACGCGGACGGCTCCCTGTCGGCGGCAGCTGTCGACGCGGTGCTGGTGATCTGCGTAAACGACGGCTATGTGCTGGACGCGTGGAAGCGCGCGAGCGGGCTGGCGGGCGCCCGAGCATTTACCTTTGTTGCTGACCCCTTCGGGTGATCGTAGCTAGACAATTAGCCTTTTACAGACGAGAAGATTGCCTTAGCACACAAGAGGATTGCCTCACCGACCCTTGCCAGGACGTTGACGGCTGCACTCGGCCTGAGCTTGGAGGAGCCGGACCCAGAGCTCGGTCCGAATCGAGGCAAGCGGGCGGCGCTGTTCGTTGCCGATGGCGTGGTCAGGCTGCGGGAGGTGTCAGAGGCGGAGGGCGACCCGACCGGCGACGAGGACCATGCCAACTCGGATGCACCGCAGATGCTGGAGTCGATCCGGACGCTCGGCACGACGTGAGCGGGATGATGCTTTTTCTTGGCGCCAGGCCGCGGCCGTTATGAGGCGCGCGAGGGCAAACGAGCGGCCAATGTGGCCATCCTCGACGCGCGGAGGGAGGCCGTGGCCGTAGGGTGTGTACGAATAGTACGTAATTTCTCAGGTTGCTCTGACACTGAGGTGTTCGACTCTTCGAGTTTTGCTTAGAGTACCGTCGATACGTATACGGCTCTGCGAGAGTGTGTGGGCAGTACGGCTCTACTTGGGGTACCTCGACCGTGGGCGCCTTGCACGGCTCTTTTAATGCCGTGGGCTCCACTGTCGTCTAAATCGCAATCTGTTATAATTATGGTGAAATCCCAAAGTAACGCAAAAGGAAAAACCATCGATTCAACAGCAGTACCCACAACGGGGGGCGACATGCGCGCGGCGCGCAGTGAACACAGTCTCCGCACTGGCGCTCCAAGGCGCAGCAAAAGAGACAGTGCAACGAGACTCAGTCAACAGTAGATAGTACAACAAGAGAGACTGTGAGACGAACACAGTCCGCACACACACACCACCAGCAGCCCGCGGACCGAGGGCGGTGCTGGTGCTGGTGATAATGTGTGGGATGGGGCGCGATCTCGAGCCTGATCACGCCGCCTTGCGCGCCCCCTCCCAGTCCCGGATCATCCGGCGCAGCATGTGGGAGGGGACCAGGATGCTGTGCTCGAGCTCGCCGCCCGTCAGCGGGCTCGTCGACTTGGTCGCGAGCCAGCGCTCGATCGCCGTCCGCTCGTAAGCATGCCCGTCCGCCGCCATCACCGGGTCGCTCATCACCTCGGTCGTGATTGGGCAGACGAAGTCGTCCGGCGGCTCCTCCTCCTCCACCGAAGGCGGCCTCTCTGCAGCCAAAGAGGACGACGCTTGCTCGTCGGGCGCCCGCCTCTTCTCCTCCAGCCTCGCGCTCTCCTCGAACGCCGCCGCCAGCTCCGCCTCCTCTCCCGCCGCCAGCGCTGCCTCATCCTCATCCTCGGGCTCCCGCGACGGCCCAGCGCCTCCACCTCCGCCCTTCCCCTTCTTCTTCTTCTTCTTCTTCTTACCCTTCTTGCTCTCCTTGTCGCGCCCCCCCGCCTCCTTCTCCGCCTCCTCCTCCGCCAGCAGCGCCTCGGCATGCCGCGCTGCCTCCGCCTCCGCCTCCGCCGCCGCATGCTCCTCGAGGGCGCGCACGCACTCGGCGTGGCCCTTTCCCTTGGCCATCTGAAGCGCCGTCCTGCCGCTCTCGGAGCGCAGTGCCGTGTCTGCGCCCGCCCGCAGCAGGCGGAGGACGACAGCGGGGTGGCCTTGGCTGGCGGCGACCATCAGCGCGGTGTCGCCTTTGCTGTCCTGCTTGTTGATCTCCGCGCCGCGCTGCAGCAGCAGCTCGACCACCGGCTCGTGGCCTTGGCAGGCGGAGAGTATCAGCGCGGTGAGGCCGATGCTGTTCTGCAGGTTGATATCCGCGCCGCGCTGCAGCAACAGCTCGACCACCCGCTCGTGGCCTTGCATGGCGGCATCGTCTTGGATGGCGGCGCCCATCAGCGCGGTGCTGCCTTTGCTGTTCTGCTTGTCGACCTCCGCGCCGCGCTGCAGCAGCAGCTCGACCACTCGCTCGTGGCCAAACTGGGCGGCGCACATCAGCACTGTGATGCCGCTCACATCGCCCATCCCGCAAGTCGCGTTGACCTGCCCGCCGCTGTCGAGCCATGCCAGCAACGCCGCCTCGTCGCCGTCAATAGCTGCTGTCACGGCGTCTTTGTTCGTCTGCGTCTTGTCCATGACGCCTCGGGTCACCGAAGAAGCCTCGCGCCGGCCTGCAGCCACCTCCGCGACGTGCTGCCGGAAGGCCTCGACGCACGCGGAAAGGCCCTTCTGTCTGGCCCACTGCAGTGCGGACCTGCCGCTTTCAGAGCGCAACTTTGGATCCGCGCCCGCCCGCAGCAGGCGGAGGACGACGGCGGGGCGGTCGTTGCAAGCGGCGTCCATCAGCGCGGTGCCGCCTCGGCTGCCCTGCTTGTTGATCTCCGCGCCGCGCTGCAGCAGCAGCTCGACCACCCGCTCATGGCCTTGGCTGGCGGCTTTCATCAGCGCAGTGCCGCCTTTGCTGTTCTGCATGTTGATCTCCGCGCCGCGCTGCAGCAACAGCTCGACCACCCGCTCGTGGCCGTGAGCGGCGGCTAGCATCAGCGCGGTGTCGCCGTTGCCGTTCTGCTTGTCGATCTCCGCGCCGCGCTGCAGCAGCAGCTCGACCGCCCGCTCGTGGCCGAAAAAGCTGGCGGACAGCATCAGCGCGGTGCTGCCTTCGCTGTTCTGCTTGTTGACCTCCGCGCCGCGCTGCAGCAGCAGCTCAACCACCCGCTCGTGACCCTCCTGAGCGGCGAGCATCAGCGCGGTCATGCCGCTCGCACCGCGACGAGACGCGCGATACACATCTCCTTCCCCGCAAGTCGCGTTGACCCGCCCGCCGCTGTCGAGCCACGCCAGCAGCGGCGTCTCGTCGCCTCGCGCAGCCGCTATCCCCGCCTCGTTGGGAAGGCGGGCCAATAGGCCGGAAGAGGCCGCCTCGCCTGAGGAGGCGCCGCCCCCGACTCCCTCCACCATCCCTCCAGGGTACGCGGCCCGGGTTCCGGCTGTTTGGGGGGTAGGTGGGTCAATGAAAGAAATGAGGACCTTGGCACTCCAAGTGCTCCAGCCCCCCCCCCCCCACCCACGAAATGTATGTTCCACACCACCCGCGCAGTGGCTATTCAGACAACGGCCAGCCCGCAGGGGCGCTGCTCTCGCAACCGGCGGCTGGCGTCCACCGCTGCGGCGTGTGCGCGACCGACCCCCCCTTTGGCAGCAGCAGCCCCATCAGGTGCACCCACGCGTACCACGTGTCGCACGGCCCGCGGGCCCACGGCGCGAGCGGGCCGCCGGACCGCTCCAGAGGCGGCGCGTACGCCAGGTAACGCGTTGCCCCCCCGCACTCCGGCCTTGGTGCGAGCATGGCCATCGCCTATCACACCGTGGGCGTTGCGGCGGCGAAGCGTAAGCTCGCAGTGTCCGCGCGGCCGGACGGCTCTCACAGTTGATGCCGACCCCCCCAAGGCAGCGCACGGACCGTTTCACGGGTTGGCGCGTGGGTGGAGCGCGAGTCCCATACGCGGGCCGTCCTGGACTGGGACAGCTGGGCGGGGACAGAACATGCATGGTCCCCTCTGCGGCTCCTGCTGGGCAGCGAGCTGCGCCTGCGGATACGTCTTCGAGACCGCCGGCGACGCGTACTCCCGCCCGGTGGCCCGCCTCGGGCCGCCTCCGCTGCCTCCGCTGCGCCGGCGCCGGCGCGTAAACGCGCGGGTACACTTGCCTTGCGCTGCATGCACCTGTGAGTGTCCTTAAGCCGTGTACCCGCGCTCTGCACGTGATGTGAACGGTGGACTGTGTCTCTGTATGTCTGTAGGTGGGCAGCGCCCGGGGCTTTGTCCAGCACCACTCGCAACAGCTCTCGCGCGCCGCCGTCTGTGGCGACGCGCAAAACATCAACAACGCTGCTCGCAACATGCGTGTCGCGCACTCATTCATGACCGGTCTCAATGCCCCACCCCCCTGCGCTCGGGCCTTCTAGGCCCGCGGGTAGTCTCCCCCCATTCCCAAGGCCTCCAGGGCTCGCACCTCAACCTCTCACAGACCAGCGCACAGCGCCATAGGACGTATTTTCTTCTCAATAACAAGGCTGTGAAGAGGGGTGGAATTTATCGTTCTCGAGGAGGGGTCACAGCTGTGTGAGGAGGGGCCAGGGGCCAGTCGGAGCGCGGGCAGGCCACGGATGGGAGGCACTGGGCGCGGGAGTGCGGAGGCCCCACAGCCCCACACAGCTCTCTGCGGACACTTCTCGCGACGGGCCGCGCAACTAGATCGGGCGCCGAGGAGCCTTCCGGCTATACCTCTGCGACACTCTAGCCACGCGTCAGCCTCCGCTTAGCACACGTGGGCCCGCCGAGCCCGAATGGGAGCAGCCGTGGGGCGAGTGCCCTTGCGCCGTTGACACCACGACCCCCCTCCTCAGGTGCTCGAGCACTGGCTCGGCATGCATGGCGGGCTGAGGGAGGGTGTAGAGGATGTAGAGTGAAGAGCGCTGTAGAGCTCTACATCCGCCGCGTGACGAGGCGCCTCCGTTGTAGAGCGATGTAGAGCGCGATTTTGCTGTAGAGTTTGTTGTAGAGGCTCTACAGCCAAGGGGCACTTTTGAATAGGATTCTGACCAGGTCTGGCTGATTCTGGCCTGTTCCGCATGGTTTCCGCAAGAGAGGGCAAGGGACCGGGCGCTGGCATACCAGGGGGGGCAGGGTGGTGGGCGGCGACCGCCGCATACCGTCCTACAGCGGGGACTATCGGATTCTGGGGCCTCGGGGCCGAAGAGGAGAAACCCGTCCCCCGCTTCTCCTGGCGCTTGCTGCCCCTCGCCGGCGACCAGCATGCGAGCGCTTGCTATCGCAACTTCCGTGACGCTCGCCGCTGCAATGGAGTGCCTGAAGAGCGAGGAGCCGATGCAGCTCACGTTTAAGATGCCGTTTGTCAACCGCAGTGACCTGCAACCGCGCGTGCCACCGAGCCGGTGCACGGTGCTCCACAATGGTGTTGTGTGGTCCGGCGAGGCGGACGAGGCGCATACGTCGAGACGGGCCTTCCGCGGCGCGTTGGTACTCCGAGGCAACCGCATCGCCGCCGTTATCGAGGCGGGTGAGGCGCTGCCGACCGAGATCGACGGGACTGCGTGTGCTGCTGTCGATCTGCACGGGCGGGCGGTCATCCCCGGAATGGTCGAGGGTCATGCGCACACGGGTTTCGAGGATATCGCAGCGATGACCGATCCGGGCGACACGCCTCCGGAGGAGGGTGTACTCATCGGCCTGTTGAATGCAGGCCGGTTGCTCGAAGCTGGCTTCACATCGGCCTTCTCAGCAGCGGGCGTGCGGCCGCGGCAGGACCCCGTCACGCGCAACTGGATCAACGCGGGCCGGGCGCCAGGGCCGCGGCTGCTGGCGGCGTCGCCCGAGATCACCGCGACGGGCAACCTCGGCGACGGCTCGGTGATGCACCAGCATCGCGACTCTTTTGGACTCGTGGCCGACGGCGCCGACGAGGTGAGGGCGGCGGTGCGTCGCTGCCTGCGGGAGGGCGCCGACACGATCAAGATCAACATCGGCGGCGACCTCGTGCCGATCTCGAAGCTCAGCGAGGAGCGTGACGACATGCTTCCTGCGTACAGCGAAGCCGAGGTACGCGCGGCGGTCGAGGAGGCGCACATGCGACAGAAGCGCGTCGCGGCGCACTGCCGCGGCTCAGCAGACGTGCGGATGGCTCTCGCCGTGGGTGTGGACGTGATCTATCATCTGGATTTTGTCCACAAGGACTCGGCGCTGCTCGATGCCCTCGCGGCCGCGCGCGACCACATCTTTGTCGGCCCCGCCGTCGGCCTCATGGCTGCCCTCGCGCCGAGTCTGCCCGACGTCCAG
Source organism: Emiliania huxleyi CCMP1516 (assembly GCF_000372725.1). Lineage (NCBI taxonomy): Eukaryota > Haptophyta > Isochrysidales > Noelaerhabdaceae > Emiliania > Emiliania huxleyi. The sequence continues at coordinate 1,428 of NW_005196274.1, read as the reverse complement.
CTGCTCCTCGACGCGCAGGCCAAGACCTTCTCGGCTCTGCGGACTCGCGGCTTGCGCGTCGTCCTCGGCGGCGATTACGGCTTCCGCGTGACCCCGCAGGGCACCAACGCCAACGACCTCCTCCTCTTCCAGCGGCACTTTGGCTACTCGCCCGAAGAGGCGCTCGTCGCCGCCACGCGACACGGCGGCGCGCTCATGCGCCTGCCTGTCGGCCAGCTGCGCCCCGGCTGGCTCGCCGACCTCCTCGTGGTCGAGGGGCGGCCGTGGGAGGACTCCACGCCCCTCCTCGCAAACCTCACGGACGACGGCAGTGTCTCCACTCCTCGCATCGCCGCCATCATGCAGGACGGGCATTTCGTGCGCAATCAGCTGTGAAATGGTCAGAGAAGCGAGACGAGAGAACACTTTCAAAAACAGAGTCAGAGAACACAGAGATCAGGACGCGGGACGCGCGGTACGGCTTTAACCCTCCCCCCCCCCCGGGGAATGCCGTCCCGCGGCCCTGATGGACCCATCGGGCGTGCCCCGTGGAGGGCGCCAGGGGCGCAGGGGGGTCGCCTGGTACCGTCCGATGGCGCTCTTTGGGATTGGGTCCGCCATACACAGCTCTGTCATACACCGCTCTGTGAACACGTGTCTGGGCCCTCTTGCCGCACCCACGGCCGTCGGCATGGCGCTCTCTCTTGGTCTCCTGGCCATGGCAGACCCAGCCGGTGAATGGTGGACTGAGTGTTTGTCCGTTCCCATCGGCTTCAGCGCACAGCGGCAAAATGAGCCCTTCCATATGGCCAATGGCCTGTGTGAACTCAGGACGGCTACGATGCCTTTCTGGCTCACACGGAGGCTGCTCTGGCGAGTCGAGCTCTTCGGCGCGCGCGACGCCGGACCTGTGCTGATGTCGCTCGGCCGCGGGACGTCGCGCGACCGATCCGAGTGCTCCGGCATGACCGCGGTAGCTGCCGCGAACGCACCCGGGTCCCCCCGACGTGCTTCCGCGCGCGTCACCCTCCGCTCCTGCCTGCTCAGACGTCCACGAGGCGCTTTTGAGGAGAGCATCTCCAGGCATGTGAGGGAGTGAGTCAGCGTCCTTGACCTGGCCAACCGCGGCCATGGGAGCGAGGTATGGATGCCCACTACGCGTGTGGCAAGTGTGGGCGCCTGCCCTTGCCGCACACGCGCGTCGTTTGCGTCGCCGTCCATAGGTCGCCGTACGGGTCACTCGGGACCATGCTCTGGGGCGTCTGTCCAGCCGTGTGGGACCGGCCGAACGTCGAGCCCGCGGTCCTACGGGACGGTATTCGTTCGGTACTATCCACCCGCGGCTGGGGTAGGCGGGGGACCGGCCGTGCGCGACCTAAAGGGCATCTACAAGTTCACCGGGGGATGCCGTCCACCGCGCTCGTCGCTCGTCGCGACCGTCGCTCGCTC
>NW_005196275.1:0-1325 GCF_000372725.1 Emiliania huxleyi CCMP1516 | reverse complement strand
CGTCAGCGCAGCTGGAGCTGCCGTCTCTTGATCTGTCTAGCTGTGAGCAGGCGACGAGCTCAACTCGTGGTACGTCGCCGTGACGCGGGCGCGGCAGCGCCTGCAGCTGCCCAGCCGGTTCTGGGCGTTGCATGACGCCGTGTGGGGCGGTGGAGGCTTCCGCCCGGACCCATCCGAGGAGAGCGCGCCTCAGTACACCGCGGAGGAGGTCGAGGGCATCAATGCGCTCCTGGCCAAGATGCGTGGCGCGCTCCCACCAGCCGGCGCCGAGATGGAGGACGAGCTCAGCCAGGGCAGCAGCGTGGCGACGGCCGCCCCCTCCGCCCACGGCACCCCATCCTCGTTGCCCTCCTGCTCCGCCGTCTCGCCAGCAGGCTCGGCGCTTCGAGGCCTCGCGCTTGGTACGCCCGACGCAGCACCATCGGCCCTCCGCCGAGAGGATTACGAGCCCGCCGACGGCCACGACGCGGAGGGCGAGGCTGCTCTCGACGAGTTGCTCAACGAAGGAGCGCCGTCGCCGCCGACAGCCCGCACGCTCCGCTTTTCGGACGGATAGTGATTGTGCCAGACTGGAGTGTGGAGAGATAGTTGACTGTACTTTTGTGTGACGTGTCAGTAAGCGTATCGGTGAATCGTCTAATTTTCGCGCTCCGCCTCTCGTGTGTCGTGACTCGTCGCCGCGCTCCGGGGTGCGAGAGGTGTATACAGCAAAGCTTCAGCCGGAACCCGCGGGTTTCCGGGCGCCTGGCCGCCCCTGGGGCTGGGCCCTGGCGAGTGGCGTGGGCTGGGGCTCTGCGGCTCTCACGCCCCGCGAGATCGCCACCTCTCTCACTCTCTCGCTCGGCTCTCACGGCTCTCGCGGTCTTCATGTGTGTTTCCGTACTAGTCCGTGTACCGCACAAGGGCTCAGGGGGGGGGGGGGGGGCTAGGGGGGGGGCTAGGGGGGGGGGGGGGCTTTTGCCCCCAAAAGGCTCTACCCCCTTACCCCCGAAAATGTTAACCGGCCCGGGGGGAAAGGGGCATGCTCCCACATAAAAGGCCGAATGGCCCCCCACCGTTCCCTCTCCATTGATGTCGGACCCCCCTAGGCGCGTTGCCAAATCTGCAATGCGGTTGAGGGCGAAATTGGCAAGGACCCCCTCCCCCCCGTCAATAGCGGGGGCCCTTTTACAACGGGGGGGCAGGGCGATGTCCCCAAAAGGAGCCCCCCCGGAAAGGACCGCCCCCCCAAACTGATGGCAAGCGGGGCGACCTTGGGGGAGGCGGCAACCGCGGTTGGCCCTCACCCAGCGATCACTTCAGGGCTCCCGCACTGCAAAAAGGCA
>NW_005196276.1:0-1325 GCF_000372725.1 Emiliania huxleyi CCMP1516 | reverse complement strand
TAGGGCAGGCAGCGGACAGCGTGCCTCCGCACTGAGCCGTCGGCGAGAGGCTGCTCGGCAAACGCGATCTGCCGGCCCTCGAGTGACGGGAGGGCGCGCGGGCACCAGACGCCGGCGGCGCGCACGAGCTCCATCGCCAGGTTCTGGCACTCGATGAAGCCGGGGGAGAGCGACTCAACCCCGTTGTGCACCTTGACGACAAAGTGGAAGCTGCCCGGCGGGTCGCCGCACGCGTGGCAGTCGGCCGCGGCTTTCAGCTCCGGGCGCGACGACGTCGCCTTGCAGTAGAAGTTGCGGTCGTCGTACGAATCAAGGTCGCGGACCGAACCGGTCAGTGGCTCGATGCCGAAGAGCGATCTGGCGAGCTCGATGCAGCGGGCGCTGTTCGCGACCGGCTTCTCGACCTTGCGTGACTCCTCGTCACCGAGAGGGTTGCTGTCTAGTGCCGTAGCGGCAGCATCGGCCAGCGACCGCGACATCAGCCAGCGCCTCGCCCACGCCAGGTATGTATGTAACTAGTGAGACGACTCGAGATTGGTTCGAGATTGGGGCAGAGCGAGTGGGAGACTTTTCGGCGGGCGAAATGCGGCGGTTTGGATGCGTCCCCTTTGGGACGACCTGTTGGTACGACCTGTGGGACGACCTGTGGCAGCGACCGATGCCGTCACCGGACGCGGCGGCGAGGCACACGGGCGCCGGCGTGGCGCGTCGGCAGGCCCACCACGAGCGGATGCGCGACGAGCGCGCTCGGGAAGCGGCCGCGGGCGACGCGGAGCTTCCGCCGGAGGACGACGCGGTCGAGATGGCGAGCGCCGCCCAGCTGCTGGACAGCGTGGCGGAGGTGGGCCCGAACTACACCCTGCTGCGCAGCAAGGAGACGAAGGCGAAGCGGCGGAAGCGACAGCGCGAGGATGCCAGGGCGGCGCTCGACGGCCACACTGTCCTGTCCACCGGATCGCGCCTCGAGATCTTCTGCGACAGTGAGCGGTGGTACCCTGCGACCGTCATGGCGCGGGAGGAGGACGGGGACGGACGGATCGCGCACCAGATCGAGTACGACGGCTACCCGGATCGGCGGTGGTGGCACATGCTGGACGACGAGCGGTGGCGAGCCGTCGCAGAGCAGGCCGGCACGGCGTAGGAGGCGCCGCCGCAGACGGGGATGGGGATGCGGCGATGGACCGCGCGAACGGCGAGCGGGGCGCCCGTGCCGCGGGCGACACCTAGGCTACCCTTGGAATGGCCGGATCCAGCCTTAAAAGTACGAGATCGCGCGCGCTTCTCGCACAGCACCGCCTGTTCTCCGCGGCTGACTGACGACGCGT
>NW_005196277.1:0-1325 GCF_000372725.1 Emiliania huxleyi CCMP1516 | reverse complement strand
CCTCCCACGCCGCTCGGCGATCTGTTTGGCAACGTGACGGATCTCGATGACCCTCCGTGGCCGGCTGCGCCCTGAGGGAGGGTGTAGAGGATGTAGAGTGTAGAGCGCTGTAGAGCTGTAGAGATGTACGAGCGCTCCGGAGTGCTGTAGAGCTGTAGAGCTCTACATCCGCCGCGGGACGAAGCGGGTGCGTTGTAGAGCGATGTAGAGGCTCTCTACAACGTGAAATCTCTACAACAAACTCTACATCGTAAGCTAAAAGTACGTCTACATCATAAGCGGCGAACGAGGCACGGTCGCTCTCCGACATTAGGCGCGTTGCACTTGCCAGTGCTGCCCTGGCCTTCTGTCTGCCCGCCCAATGGGTGGCAGGTGCCTCTGCTGCTGTGGCATGCCTCACGGCTACGACTGGACGGCGCCTCGGCGCGTCAGCTCGGCTCGGCGTAGCGATAGTAGCCAGTGCAACTCGCCTGGACTCAACGCTCAGCCAGGAGCTCCCGCACACGCTGGCGCGAGGCATGGCGCATGCAACGCGTCTGAATGCTCGCCTCGCCTCGCGCAAATGCGACCGCCCTCGCAGCCGACAGTCCACCGCCTGCTAAAGAAGCACAGCGATGAATGCGGCACCGGCGACGCATGGCAGGCTGGTCATGACGCAGTTAGGTAGGTAGGTAGGGGCAGGGCAGGGGCCGGCCAGGTGAAGAGAGGGAAACATCCGACCATCCGGCCCGCTGGGTGCGCTTCTTAGCTCCCCGGCCCTGGGTGTGATTTGACAACCCGTTGTCCTTTACATACACCTGCAGAGGCCGGTGGCCGGAGGCTGTCTGCCAAGAGTGCGGGCGCTGCGCCGACTGCCCGCCAGCACCGTGCTACTTACTGCAGCCCGGAGTGCCAGTTGGGACTCTCCAGGGGGCCATCACGCAAGGTGGGCGAGCGCAAGGCGGGGGCGCGGTCGGCCCGCACAGACCGTTGCGAGTAAATAAATAAATAAATACAACGTACACGCCAAACGAGGGGTGGGAGAAGGACAGGGTCCCCACCTGCACGAGCAGGATCTTGTAAGGACGATCAGGGACACAGGGGAACGGGAGCGGGGAGCGCATCGCGACACGGAGGGGGGCTGGGCAGGGTTCACCCTCACGACAGGGTCCCAGGGATTCCTCTCTCGTATAGGACAGGTTGCACCCGGCGGCACGGGGGCAAGCGCGGGCCTCCTACTGGTTGCGCTCTCCTAGTTCTCCTGCTCCTGACAAGGGACAGCGACAGGCTCGCAGCACGGTGGACTCCCTATCCACTGGCGATCTCTCTCGACTAGCGACCTTCCC
>NW_005196278.1:0-1325 GCF_000372725.1 Emiliania huxleyi CCMP1516 | reverse complement strand
ACCTGTACGCGCTAGACGACTACCTACTCTTCTACATCCCCGTGCTCCCGCTCGAGAGCCTGACCCACCGTGGGTCTGGCGGCCGCGTGGGCGGCGCCTAGACTAAGGACGACTACCTCACCGGCTACGACGAGATGTCCTTGATCTGTTGCTCACGGGGTTGACCCGTCTCCTCCAGATCGCGGCGACCCCGAGCTGTAGGGCACACGACGACTCCCGCCCGCACCAGAGGGCGAGGGCCCGGGACCGGACAGGGGCCCGTGGTACCAAACATCGTCGGTGGGTGCCTGGCCGCGCTGCAGGTGCACAGCGCGCGCCGTGGGGGGGCACTTGCAAGTCTGTCTGGGGGATACCTCCCACCGCTCTGCATGCCTGCGCCGCGGGGCCGCACCGCGTAGCCGCCCGACGGGGCCGCCTTGAGCGGCTGGTCGGCGAGGCCGGCGGGAGCGGCTGGCGGCGCGCGGGGCAGAGAGTCGGTGCCCCAGGCGAGGCGACACCCGGAAATTCGGTAGAAGCCCTAGGACACGAGAGCCCGCCAGCCTGCTTGCAGGCACCTCTCCCCAGAGGGGCGGGGGATCGGGGCCATACCGAGCGAACCCCGCGGTGCAAGGCCGTCCACCGAAGCCGTCTCGGGGCAGGTCCGTCTCGAATGGATAGCCTTGGGCTCGGCCGGGTGGCTCGGCTAGCATGAGACGTGGGGACGTGTAACGACTCGACACGGGTGGGCGCAAGCTTGAGATAGAGTCTAGCCGCCTCGAGAGGGGTTGCCCTGCTTAGTGGGGCGGAACCCCGCGAACAGGTGCACCAGGGTTCTCTTCCCTGGGGCCGTAGGTCTCGGACTAGCACACAGTCCGACCCTGTCCTTAGCTAGCGTGTGTTTCGTTAGCTAAGATCTACGCCTGAACTGGGATAGAGGAGCGTGGACGTGTTGGAGGCGGGATGCGAGGGAGACATCAAGGGAGACGTGATAGAGCCCCTGGTAGGAAAACTGACGGCGTCTCCAGTTGATGGAATCTGGGTTTGGAGATGATGGAGGGAAGATAGCCTGGGCGATTGCCAACGGCTGAAAATGGCTCCGACGGGTGTGCACAATCTTTCACCTGCGCCCGCCCCGCCCCGCCCCGGCCGCGGGCGACGCCGCCGCCCGCCCCCCACCCGCACACGGCCGTCCTCCGTTCACACGATCGTCCTCCGCCCGTTCTCGCTGGGTTGACCATCCCTGACACTTGGCCAAAATGTGTGCAAAGCCACTTGCGCTGCTCTGCGCGGCCCTGCGGCCGGACCCCGTGGGCTCCGCGTGGCCTGAGAGACCGGGCCCGATGGCC
>NW_005196279.1:0-1325 GCF_000372725.1 Emiliania huxleyi CCMP1516 | reverse complement strand
AAAGTGCGAGCGCGGCGGCTTGTACAGGCCCGACCGGCGGCAGACCTTGAGCTCGCTCGAGCCCGGCCGCGCCTTTGCGAGCGCCGCCATCCGGCGCTGCCACTGCGACGGCGGCACGCCCGGGTCCGTGCCGCAAGTGTACGCCCACGCGCAGACGACGAGCCCGAGCAGCGCGTGGAATATGACGACGAGCGTGATGGTCAGCGCGAGGTGCCGCCGCCTCTCGAGCGTCCAGAGGACGTAGGGGATGTAGTTGAGAGCGATGATCACCACGATGACGAGCGGAAGCGGCGCGGACTGGCAGCGTGGGGCGGAGCACGGTGCGCAGGCGCACGGCGCAGGCGAGGGACCCCCGGCGGGCGGTGATATTGAGAGCGCTGGCCGCTCGATGTCCGTGCTCGACGAGGGCTCGTTGTTCGCAGCGCGAGGGCTGTGCATTGTCCAAGAGCAAGGCTTTGGCCAAAACCGAGATAAAAGAAACACGGCTTTTGTGGAGATTCATCCTATTTTTTACACACCTCTCCTTAAAATCCCTGTGTGGTGGCGGCGTGCCGTCTTCCCATCCCTCCCTTGCGTTGTAGGTTCTTTCTCTCTTTTTTCCCTATTTTTCTACGAGTGTCTCTCTCTCTCGAGTGTTCGAAGAGAGAGTGGACCTGAGCAACGACATGACTTGGAGGCAAATGATCGGAGTGGGAGTCAGAAATGTGGTCCTTGCGCGCGAAGGGAGCTCGATAGACTCGAGCGGCCAGGATACGCCGCGAGGAGGACGGAGTTGCGCCGAAAGGCGAAAGAAGCCGCGAGAACAAGGGACCGGCAGGCGGCGGCGTCGCAGGACGAGGCAGAAGAGAACGACGCGACAGAGGAGGAAGTGACAAGGGAGAGAACGACGAGAGTGGGACGACCGCGAGGTGGCATGAAGGTTTTGCAGCGAGAAGCGGCGAGAGACTGCGAAGAGAGATAGGAAGAGGCAGACTCCCTAGGGTGGGCGACGGCTAGCGCATCACACACCTCTCCTTAAAATCCCTGTGTGGTGGCGGCGTGCCGTCCTCCCATCCCTCCCTTGGGTTGTCTGTTTTCTGTCTTTCCTTCTTCATGCTATTTTTCTTTATTTATTCGACACAGGTCGAAAATCCCTGTGTGTAGATTCTCTTGTGTGTGTGTGTGGTGGCGGCGCGGCTCCCGTGGTGTACCTTGAGCACTTGAGCACTGGATAGGGTCGATTCCGCATGGTACGGGACCCCTCGATCGTCTCGCCCTCCCTCGCTGGTGTGTTCATTGGGGGGGGGTCATAACAAACACGGTACAGGAGCGAGGTGCACGCTGCT
>NW_005196280.1:0-1326 GCF_000372725.1 Emiliania huxleyi CCMP1516 | reverse complement strand
CCGCCTGCCAGGGCTGATGCCAAGGCCAAATCAACAACATGCCCGGCTGATGCCAGGGCCAAACCCACTGCCCGGCTGGTGCCAAGGCTCAACTTATTTTTTCTCACTCTCGAGGTTCTCGGGTGGATATCCTTTGGCCGCGTTGGGTAGCGAGGATTGGTGTGACGCGATCCACGCAGGCGTGTTTTCTGGCGGCCGACCGTCAGTGCACGGAGTTGCCCCTTCTCCGTCAGTGCGTCCGACTGCCCCGGCTAGTTCACGAGTTTCGCGGGAGTGTGACCCCATGCGTCAACCCGAGACCTGGGCACGGGACTGGCTCGCAGGGGCGAGCAGGGGCGAGCAGGGGCCAGGGAGCATGCGGCGCACCTGACTTTTTCGTTGGGCTCGGTCCGTGGGCGTGTCAGGAGGCGGCCGGCCGGGAGAAACCACTCGTTAAAAGGTAAGGTAAGGTAAGGTAAACTTCTCCACACACACGAGGTGGTGGGGCAAGGGGGGGCGACCCTCGCGTCTCCACGTCTAACGACAGGAGCCCCACGGCATTTAAAGTGCAAGGCCCGGTGCGCGTGGGTGAGCGGTGTGTGTGTGTGTGTGTGTGTGTGTGTGTGTGTGTGTGTGTGTGTGTGTCACGTCACTGCATCCTCTGCCGGTTCCTCCCGTCGCCTTTTCTTTGTTCGAATGTTTTTCAATCCACCCTTCACGAAGCCCTCCCATGTAGCTAGCGTTCTTTGCGAATGTCTCGAGGTGGCCAGCAGGCGCTGTCTGCTCGCGGCCTGTGCGGGTCGCTCGTCCTCCTCGCGCTTCTTTCGTCCTCCCGTCCCTCCCCTCCAACATGGCCTCCTCGGCACTTCTTTCTCCATCCGCCTCGACCTGCCTTTTCGTATCGTGCCGTTCGCCCTCCATTCGGTGACCTCCATGGCTGTCCGACTCTGTTTGGGTGGCGCTCTCGATACCGTTGCGTCAACCTCGACGTCGCTGTCGCCCTCCCCGTCCCCGTCGTCGCCCGTGCCTCGGTTCGCGTCATTGGTAGCGTTTCCGTTGCCCCCTCGTGTTCCGCCGTCGCCCTCTCTGCTCGGGCCGTTCGCGATTTTGCTCCTCCTGCGTGTCGCCCCTCCGTTCTTCCTTTCCCCCGTTTCCCTTTCGGGTCAGTCGATCGGTGCGCGTGGTCCGCGACAAGCCCGTCCGTGTCCCCTCGAGTTCCCTACGTCTATCCCGCTCCGCTTGCGTCGTACACAGTTTATATCCTCATCCTCTGTGCGCGTTGTCGTTCCCTCCCCTTCTCTATCGTTGGAGCATATAGGCGGAGCGAACAACCAGGTGGAGGTGCGC
>NW_005196281.1:15230-18808 GCF_000372725.1 Emiliania huxleyi CCMP1516 | reverse complement strand
AGTAATCGTCAACTGTGTGACAGCTGTGAGCTCAAGTGTAAAACAAAAACATCATCCACACGCGAGAGAGGACGGATGCTCTCACACACAGAGAGCGGAGAAGGAACACGGGATTCACAACAAATACAAACTAGGGCGTCGAAGTACATGCTCGGCCTAGCGAGCTGGCCTTCATAGGGCTCGGCTGCGGGTGATGGCGAAAACTCGCCGCCGCGACCGGAGAAATGCGCGGGCGTCAGAGCCAAGGCGGCTCTGGGAGAGGCGACGGTGCATCGAGAGGCGCCGACGCCCAGAGACAAAGTATCGGCTCTCGGTGAGGCGTGGCAGGCTGGTGCCCGGCGGGGATGCAGCCAGCATATCTATCGCTGCGTTTGCCCCTGTGAGGGCGGCAGCCACTGCCGCCCCTCCGAAGGAGATGGGGATTCCACTCGCAAGCCTCGGAGGCTCGTCGGCGGCGAGGGAAAAGAGTGCGGCGTTGGCACCGGAGAGCGCGGCGGCCATGTAACTGTCTGTGGTGGGCTGGCGCGAAAGCGCGGTGAAGCCTGGCGCGGAGCACATGAGGAAGGCTGCAAAGGCTGCAATCGCCATGGAAGGCTTGACAACTCGAAAGCGTTGTTTCCAGGCAATGTCCGCAAGAAGAAGAAAAAGAAGAACCTAGAAGGAAAAAACAACACTCGAGGAAAGAAGGGACGTCGCCAGATAAACTTAACGAAAAGAAAAGAATCTACCCTTATAAGTCTCTCGTGTCGGCGCCGACGCTCTTGGTTTAACCGTAGAACGTCCCAGCCGAAATCCGCCCGCCACGATCGATCAGTCCACAATCGTCGGCCCGCAGCGACCCGCAGCGATATACATACATGGATGCCGCCGCCCCCCCGGCCCCTACGGCCGACGCGCCGATGCACGACCGGCCTCCGTCGGACGGCTCTCCGGCCTCTCCGGCCGCTGACGCGGCCGCCCATGCTGCTGCCGATCCGGTCCCTCTCACGCTCAGCGATATCCGCACAAGCTACGACAACTTCGAGGTCGCCGGCTTTGGCCAGGTGCAGAAACCAACCTGCTTGCCTCCATGTTCACGCTTCGCGCCCCTTCCCCCCCTCTGACGCCGCCGTATGACCGTAGGTGAGGGGCACGACTACCCGCCTGGAAGGCGCTCTCATCAGCAAGTCACCCAGGCACCAACTCCTGGGCGTTTACGCTTGACTACGAAACCATGCAGTGGATGCAGCTCGATCAAAACGGCGACGCCAACAGCTGGTCCCTGGGCGAGTTCCTCGCCCAGGATGAGGTGCGAGTCATGATGCTCGACCCAGCGTGCACCAAGTCGCTCACATTCCGTGAGTTCGTCAACGGGCCGAACACACTCTCCAAGTCGACTGCGATCTCGAACTCCGACAACTGGACCGGTGCACCGCCGCGGAGGACGATGGCTCCCTCGACGACATCCCTTCATCGACGGACGCCTTCACCGCCGCCGGCCCTGGGCCATCCAGCGCGGCCTCCGACGGCCTGCACGTGATCGAGCGGGTACAGAAACGGTGGCTGCCGCAGCTCACACCCTAATCGATCTGCCTTAGGCACGGAGCCAACGGAGCCATCGCGCATGCCCGCATCGCGTGCGGCTCCGAGGTCTCCCGCCGAGACCGGCTCGGCGCGGCGCGTGGCCGCACGCCGCCGTTGAAATGGCGAGATAGGACCGAGGGGAGAGCGCCGGCCACATCGAGCGAGCGCTGACGTGTAAGGTGTCTGTGCTGCTCCGGTGTGTGTGGGATTCTGCCTCCCCCCCCATCTGTGCGGCGAGTTGTTTGCGGCGCGATGCCCGATCGTGCGCGATAGCCTCCCATTGTGCGTGGTGTGTCGGTTGTCGGGGTCGTCCGGAGCGTGTGGCGGCGCCGTTGCATGCAGCGACTGCTCCACGTGCCACGACTGCTTTGACTGACGTGACTGACTGATGAGTGCCACGAACTGCTTTGACTGACGTGACTGACTGATGAGTGCCACGAACTGCTTTGACTGACGTGACTGACTGATGAGACATGAGTGCTGATGGATGATCTCCGACAACCCAAAACCAAAATGCAAATGAGTGGCCCACTTTGACGTGCAGATCCTGCGTCTCTCACTGCCCGAACAACAGAGACGGGTACCGCCGCAGGTCCCACACTAGTTTCTAGAAAGAAACCCACCCACTCGCACGGCCGTGGCGGGGGCGCAGCAGCCAGCAGCAAAGTCCTGCGCATGAAAGAGCGGCCGTGCGAATGAAGCGCCTCTCTCGCCGCGTGACTGCCCGCGCCGCGTCGCACATCGCCGCCAACCACGGAGGTGGCGGAGTCGCTCTGTGGCAGCGCGTGCCGGGCAGCGACCGGTGGCGCTCGCTCGACGGCGGGCCGTCGCCGCCGCGGGCGGGCCCATCCCGCCGCTCGGGTTTGCGGGAGGCGCAGTCCGCGCTCGAGGCGGTGCTTCTGCCGTGCGACTTCCCGCACTCGGTCGGGCCGGGCTACCTGCGTTACGTCCAGTGGACCTCGATCGGGCTCGTCACGGGCAAGGTCGAGTCGATCCTCGCGACGCAGGCGGCGCTCTTTGCGGTGGGCGTCGGCGCCGGGGCGGTGCCGATGGCGGCGGCGATCCAGTGGGTGCTCAAGGATGGAGTCGGCCATGCGGCGGCGATCGGCTACGCCACCGTCGTCAACACGCGTTTCGACGCCGACGCCCGCCGGTTCGGGAGACACTTCCGAGACACTTCCGAGACACTTCCGAGACACTTGCGAGACACTTGCGAGACACTCCCGCGGCCTCCACGTCGCCGCTCGCGCATGAGCCACGCCCACGGGACTGACGGGCCCGCGAGTGTGTCCGCAGGTACCGCTTCCAAGCGACGGCGGGCCACACCGCCGCCGACCTGGTCGCTTGCACGATGCCTCTCGCCCCGAAGACTGTCGCGCTGGTCGGCCTCGAGGTGAGGAGTCGCCACCAGTGACTGGCCACTGGCAACTAGGCACCGGCGACTGGTCACGACTCTCCACTCCCGCCGCCGCACCACCGCAGGTGCCCTCCTTCCTCCTCCTCGGCTCGCTCTCCTCCGCCATCTCCTCGGTCGCCGGCGTCGCGCAGGCGGTGGCGCGCGCTCGCATCATGGCGTCCTTTGCGCGGCAAGGCAACCCCGCCGACGGCACGCCTCACTTGTTCCTTGAGAGTGATCGTCCACTCCTCGTCGACCAGGCAACCTCGCCGACTGCACGCGCGCGGGCCAGTCACAGGCGAAGCTCATGTCGCTTGTCGGCACCGCAGCCGGCATCGGCCCCTCGTGGCTGTCGGCCAAGACAGAGCTCGAGACGCACGAGAGGAGAGCTGTGAACAGGCATCGGCCTCTCGTGGCTGGTCGGGCCGCAGCCCGCCCACGTCATCGGGCTGATGCTGCCCCTCTCCCTCGTCTCTCTCTACTCGGTGTACCGCTCGTGCGATCACATCGTCCTCACCTCGCTCAACCTGCAGGCGCACCACCACCTCCGCACGCACCTCCGCACGCACCTCCTACAACACACCCCTCCTACACACCTCCCACACACCTCCCACACACC
>NW_005196281.1:0-15024 GCF_000372725.1 Emiliania huxleyi CCMP1516 | reverse complement strand
CGAGGGGCGCAAGCTCGCGTAGGTGTCTCCCCAGCCGGCCGGCTGGAGGGTGAGGTGGCACGGCGAGGGCTGCTACGCGCTGGCGGAGCGCAGGCGCGGCGGCACCGCGCCGCACGAGGCCGCGGGTCGGCCTGAGGAGGTGTTGAGATTGCGAGATTGCCCGAGATGAGTCGAGAGTAGCCGAGGTGAGCCAAGCTTGGCGGGTGTGTGCTTGTGCGGTGCGAGGACAGGAGGGCGTCTGCCCCCACAGGTGCTGGTGTGGTACGCGGAGGGCGCGTCGTCGCGCGACAAGCTGGAGGCTGTCTGGCACGCGTGCGCCGCCCGGCACGCATGCAGTGCGGCGGGCGCGGCGGCGCGGCTGAGCGAGGCGGAGGCGCGCGAGGCGTGGCCCGCTGTGTGGGAGGCGCTGGCGGCGCAGGGGTGGGAGACCAAGGTCCCCTTTCTCGACGGCGACGGAGGCTTCTTGGAGGAGCGACCGGCGGAGCCGAGTGGGCGCTAGAGCCTCCATGTGGAACATAGAGCGCTCAAAGGCCGTTGTGTGGGTGTACGCTCAGTCAGAAAACAGCGCTGTGTCGGTGCACGTGGTGTGTGCCGCACCCCGGGACGTCAGACGTGACGTGCCATTATTGTTCACTTGGATCTCCCTGATTGTAATGTGTTGGATCAGTTGGATCCCTAGCTCACGCCTCACGGCGTGCGCCCCGCAAAGCGCCTCCGGGCTCTCTTGTACATACATTCATACAAAATCTGCCCGCGGGCCACTCGAGTATTCACAGATGGTGTCAGCTCTCACAGCGTCGCGGGTTGTGTAAATACTGGCGCTTGGCGGCCAAATCGATTTATATGCAGCCAGAGTCGTCCATCGACGTCGAGCGTGCACGTTCGCCGCAGCAGCCTGCTTCCTCGTCGGCCGGCAGCCGCGCCTTCTCGTCGCAGCCTCCACCGGGCGGCAGCGGCGGCGACGGCGACGGCGAGTACGAGCTCCGCGCCTTCTCATCACCTCTACACGACGTCGCCGGCGGCAGCCGCGGCGACGGCGACGGCGACGGCGACGGCGACGGCGACGGCGACGGCGAATTTGATCTGGCGGCGCAGGTCGCCTCCCTCCTCGTGCCCGTCTGCGCGACGATGGCGATCGTCGCCTACCTGCTCAAGACGGTCGATGCCGTCGAGCGAAGCATGGACGAGAAGCTTCCCGAAATCCTCCCGTACGTGCTGGACGCAGACTTGCTGTCGATCGCCACGCTTCACCGCACGCGGCGCGTCGCGCGCGTGTGGAAGTCGCAGGCCGAGTTCATGCTCGCCGGTCTTCCGTCCGTTGTTGTCCTGGGCGGTGGCTCCTTCGGTTCGGGGTACGCAGCCGTGTCCACATACCGCTCGGTGGAGGCGCTCGATCTTTCCCGCATGGCATTCGTGTCGATGCCTCCGATGAAGTCGGCGCGTACCGATTTCTCCGCGGCAGTGACTAAGGACGCGTCGGGCGCGACAAAGATCGTCGTGCTCGGTGGCGTCCACCGCCGCCCTACACAAGTGGCAACGCCATGGTGCGATGGCCCCAAGGCGGAGCTCATGAATGGCGTCGAGGCCTTCGACCCGGCCACGGCGGATTGGGAGTGCCTGCCGCCACTCCCCCTGTCCCTCGCCGGCGCGGTCGCTGTGGCCCCCGACGGTGGCCGCGGTGAGCTCCTAGTCTTCGGCGGCGGCCGCAAGAGCAAGCCGGGCGAGACGTTCGTCGTGCCGGAGGGGGCGCCGGCGTTGAACCAGCACCTTCGCACCTACCTCAGCGGTGGCCCGTACGCCATGCTGCAGACGGCGATGACACAGACAGCGCACGACGGCTCGATGGCACTGCCGACGGGCGGCGGCGACCTCAAGTGGCGTCCCTCGGACCGCACCTTTGCCCTCAAGACACGTCCGGGCGAGTCGACACCGAGGTGGGAGGAGCGCGCGCCGTTCCCCCCGTTCGACCGCGAGTGGATGGGCGGCATCACCCAGCCTGGCGTCGTCGGCGTGCGCGGCGGCGCTGTCGTCGCGGTCGGCGACGAGATCGTGCGCGTGGGCGAGTACAACTATTTGTCCATACCAAGCGAGATATTCTCCAACCAGGTGAGCGTGTATCGCGCGGCCTCCGACGAGTGGCTGCCGGTCGAGATCACGACCGCGCCCCCCGCCCACCCCGGCGCCAATGTGCACGGTGCCCGGGGTGTGGTGGCGCTCGGTGCGTCAGACGGCCACTTGGCCGTCCTCGGCGGCAAGACCGACTTCTCAGCGGTGGGGCGCAACGTGACGGCGGTGCGCTCGCTCGTCGTCACGGTGTCGCCAAGCGAGGGCGGCGCGACGGCGCAGTGGGCTGACCGCGCGATGCTGCCGCCGCTGCCGGTTGCCCTCGACGGTTTCGGCTGCTGCGCCGTCGGCCGCACGATCTTCGTCGCCGGCGGTGCGACGCGGGAGATCCACCCGTTGCACCCGATGATACATCGCGACATGCCGTCGGACAGCGCGTTCATGCTCGACATCGACACCAACAAGTGGATCAAGCTACCCACGAGCTTGCGCCTCGAACGCCACGAACCGTGCCTCGTGACCGCGCGCGTGCTCACACCCGCCGTGCGTGCGTTCGGCGAGCGCGCCAAACAGGGCCAAGAGGACGACGCCGTCAAGGAGGACTTCCACCGCGCCGAGATGGGCGCGCAGGTTGGCTGCACCATCGCATGAACGAGCAGGCGAGCTGGAGTGCTGGACGGAGGCAGACTCCATGGAGGCAATCAATTGGGTTATGAAGTTACTTCGTTGGATCTGAAAATTCCTGATATTAACTATGATGTTACGGTACTGTTTATGAGTCAGGGTATTTTAATGTGATATGGGTTTCGCCTCCTTGTGCAGAGTACAGCTGTGCTAAAACATTTGGGGTTGGATATATAGATACAAAAGTTGATCATCAACCAAAACCTTTGTATGAGAAAGACTAGATAAAGACACCTAGCAAAATCAGCATTTTATGATTCTTCTACATCTTCGAAGTTTGGGTGTAAGATACCCCATCGAGTAAGAGCACTGCCCCCCTGAGGACATCGACATTCGCCAGGCGTACCTTCAGGCCGCCCTCGATGAGGATCTCTACATGCGCGCCCCGCCCGGCGTCAACAACCGCGGCGGAGAGCTCGTATGCAAGCTACGCCGCAGCCTCTACGGGCTCAAGCAGGCTGGTCGTGAATGGGCTCAGCTCCTCTCTTCCTTCCTCGTGTCGTGGGGCTTTGTGCGCTCGACCATCGATGTCTGCCTCTACACCTACGAGAAGGACGGCACCGTCCTGTGGGCTCTCGTCTATGTCGACGACATTCTCCTCGCCGACAACTGCCCCAACTTACGTGCGCGCTTTGTTGCCGACATCTCGCGACGCTTCCCTACCGAGGACAAGGGCGAGCTCGAATGGATCCTCAACACCGCGATCACTCGCGACCGCGCTGCTCGTTCTCTGACCTTGTCTCAGGGCCTCTACACCGCCGACCTCGTCGCGAAGTTCGAGTCGTACTTCGATCGCTCGCGCTCGCGCCACTTCGACTCGCCGATTGAGGAAGGCCTCGAGCTCTCTCCCGCCGATCAGCCCGTTCTCGGCTCCGTCGAGTACGACGAGATGTCCAAGTTTCGCGATGCGTACATGGCCATCGTCGGCGGGCTCCTTTGGCTTGCGAATATGACGCGCGTCGACATCGCCTACTCCGCCTCGCAGCTCGCTCGGTTCATGACCAACCCCGGCCCGTCGCACTTTAAGGCTGCGATTCGTGTCCTCGTCTACTTGCGCGACACCGCTGACCGCGCTCTTGTCATGCGCCCTGATCCCGTCCGTGGCCTCGAGAGCTTTGTCGACTCTAGCTGGGCGACCAAGTTTTCGTGCTCCGGCGGGATGTTCTTCTACTACGGGTGCCTGTTTCATTGGTTCTCCAAGATGCAGCGCTCCGTCACGCTTTCGAGCGCCGAGGCCGAGTTCTTCGGCGCCATGCTCGCCGCCAAGGAAGTTATCTTCATCCGCGAGCTACTGATCGACCTCGGTTTCATCATCGACGCCCCCAGCGTCATCAAGTGCGACTCCAAGTCCGCCGTCGGCATGGCCTTCGACCCCGTCGCATTCAAGAAGACCAAGCACATCCTGCGCGCCGCCGAGTTCCTCCGTGACCTTGTCGCACGCGAGGTCGTCTCTGTCGAGCACCTCCCCGGCGCTGTGATGCTCGCCGACATCCTCACCAAGGCTGCCTCTCGCGCCGTCTTTGTCGAGCTGATCAAGCAGCTCGACACCTTTGCATGATCACGTCAGTTGCGCTCTAGGGGCTGTAGTTAGTCCCCCTTTTCACTGTGTTGTGTCCCTCGCACCCCCGTGCTCTGGCCAGGAGGGGCTGTTCCCGGGGGCATAACTCCCCCACAGCGCAGACGTTCACACTTCCACACCCACAGTGCCCGTCCAAGACTGCCCGTCCAAGACTTGTCTTGTTGGTCCTGGACCTGTCTGTTGTAACTGCTTGATTTTATGTCGTTTCGCTCCATCACGCTCTCGTTCCCCTCGATGCTGGCGTTCGCCGCGCTCCATTGCCTCGCGCGCGCGTCCTCTCTGCCGATGGCATCGTTCACCTACGGTTGGTTGGGCTCATGCTGGGTCAAAAGATAAGCACGCACAGAGAGAGGACCTCCAATCTTCCAGCTCCGATCACTGCCACACTAAATCAGAGCTACTGCAACATGGAACTACCCCATAACTTCCACAAGCTGTCTCGCAACCCCCATCACTTGAGCTCAAACACATATGAGCGAGGCAATTATTTAGTACCAAAATAGAGAGTCAAAATAGCGGTTTCCAAAAATGTGGCCAAAGTTTGGTATTTTTCTCGATTTTTTGTAATTAAAATGTTGATTTTTACCCTATTTTATCCAAACCGGGTGTCTATAAGCCCTTATTCCTAAATAAAAGCAAAAAGGGGTCGCTCATATCCACGTACTGATCGATATCACCCGAATGAAAGTGAAAGGGAGCAGGGCTCCCTGTGGCTTCAAACGCAACCCGCAAAAAAGGACTGTCAAGGCCCACGATTACAGCACTGGAAGCACCACTGACTCCAAATCGTTTCTCTGTGTGCCACGCACGTACAGGCACTCGCTTCTACTTGTTCTCGCTTCTACTTGTTCTCACTTCCGATTGTGCTCAAACACCACATAGATTCGTAGGTTTGGTACGGAGCGAGGCCCTGCAGCTGCACGCTCTATCGCGCCCCCGAGTGGCGTGTGCAGCACGCCGCCCGCACAGGCACAGAGGTCAGAGCACACAGTGTCAGCCGCATTCTGTCAGTCACCACTGACGCAAAGCCCACACGATAAGCGCAAATCTCTTCGCAGCGCGTCGCACGCGGCGAACGCCCGCTCCTCGACTGAGAGGCTCGCAGCGGCGGCGCGGATCTCGGCCGCAAACGTCAGTGCCGCCGCCCGCGCCGCCTCGGCCGGCGCCGCAGCGGCCGTCCCACCATCGCACATCGCGCCTGGCGCCACGCCGCGCGTCGACGCCTCGAGCTGCGCCACGGCGCGCACGAGACTTCGAATGCAGCAACTCATCGCAGCCACCAAGTCGTTGCAAACCTCCGCCCCCGCCGCCGCCTGCCCATCCCCCACCCGCGCCTCCTCTCGGCGCCCCTTTCTCGAGCGCCGTAGCTGCGCCAACGCCTCTCGCACCTCGTCGCGGCAAACGCACGTGGCGGCCAGCAGCTGCGCCGGCGAGTCAGCAGGCTGAGGAGGAGCCGTGGGCAATGCCGCCCCCTCCTCGCCGCCGCCGCCGTCTCCACCTTGCAGCTCCCGCAGCTCTCGCAGCGCCACCGCAGTCGCCGCCGCGGTTGCCGCCGCCTCGGCGGCACGTCGCTCTGTATTGCGCCGGCGACGGGCCGCGGTGTGACCTTTGGCTGGAGCGACGACGGCGCCGAGATATGGCGTGGTCGTGGTCGTGGCCGTGGCCGTGGTCAGCGGCGGCGGACTGCTGCGGTCTATCACGCCGAAGCGCTTGCGCTGGCTCCGGTGGTAGAGCGGCACGCCCAACCGCTCGAGCTCCTCGCCGGCGGCGGCGTCCATCACGACGACGCGCCTAGGGGCACGAGAGCTCCGACACGGCTCCGAGACGGTTCCGAGGGGCGACGGCGTCCACCACGACGCCCTCACCTCCTCGCAACCCGCACCGCCTGCCGCACCGCCTCCGCGCTGAGCGGCCGATGGTCGGCGAGCGAGCGCAGCCCGGCGTACGCAGGTGCCGCCTGCTGAGTACGCACGTCACATAGTGACAGAGGAGCGGAGAGGGGGCAGAGAGCCGCCCCGCCTTGCTCGGCTCGCGGAACATGTCTCGGAAGTGTCTCGGAGGTGTCTCGGAAGTGTCTTCGCCTTGCTCGGCTCGCGGAACATGACGTCAAAGAAGACGACGTCGGCCGACTCGTCCGGCATGGAGCGCAGGAGCGCCGTGTGGTCACCGAGCAGCACCGAGACGCGACCCAGCGCCTCGTCTGCGCGGGCGTCGCCGAGCGTCGACGGCGACCCGGAAGTGACGGCGTGGAGCAGCGGGATCGACTCCATCGCGACGACGCGACCGCCCGGGCCGACGGCGTGCGCGGCGACGAGAGCGTCGCCCAGCAAGCCCGCCGTCGCGTCGATGACGACCTCGCCTGCACGAAGCTCGCATGCCGCCAGAAGAGAGTCCTGGAAGCCCGCCGCGCCCGCGTTGCGCAGCCGCTTGGCGGCGATGCCGGCGTGCAGGCGCAGCGGTGGCCCGCCGCCAGCGGCGTGTAAGCTCGTCCCCTCTCGCCCGACGGCCAGCAGCGACCCCCCGGCGGGGAGGCGGCCGAGCAGCTTGGCGAGGCTGTCCGCGCCGCCCCGGCGCAAATAGCACGCGTCGAGGCCGCACCGGCGGAGCGAGGTGGCGAGCGCGGCGGCCCGCTCCTGCATGCAGGAAGGGTCCGAGGAGGGTCGAGAGGGTCCGAGAGAGGCGGCGAGCGCGCGGCAGAGGGCTCCTCGAACGGCGCCCCGTCGCGGTCCGTGGTGACGTGCACCACGCCCTCGCGCGCTGCCTCTGCCCCGGCGCGTCGAGGCTCCGAGCAAGCTCCGAGGAGGGGCCAAGAGGGCCCTGGCTCCGCGTGTCGATGCGTCGCCGCCTCAACGTCCCGCGGCGGCGGCGGCGCCTCAACGTCCCGCGGCGGCGGCGGCGGCGGCGGCGGCGGCGGCCGGCTGGCCAGCACGAAGCCATTCTTCTCTGAGAGGACTGCGGCATCGTACCACTCGCGCACCTCCACCTGTGGGACGTGTCGTGGGGGACATGTCGTCGGCATGCCGCGGCCGCGTCATGGCACTGCCACTCGCGCACCTCCGCCGCCGACCCGCTAGAGTCCGCGCAACCGCTCCCGCCCTCGCCCTCGGCGTCGCGGCACGCTGCGCGCACCAGCTCGGCGAGCGTGCTGACGAGGACCTCGTAGTGGGGCCGGTGCAGCTCGCGCGCCTGCCGCTGCACCTCCTTCCCGAGCCACCCCTTGAGGCAGCACGGGGAGAGCACCAGCTCGCGCAGCAGAGGGCCACCGCTGCCAAAGAAGGAGACGAGCCGCGCGCTCAGCGCGCCGCACAAGTGCGTCCCGACCGCGCAGCCCCAGGCAAACCCGCCGCCGCACTCGCCCGCCACGTAGTGCTGCGCGAGCCGCTCGAGCGCGCCCTCTTGGAAGATGTCGAGCAGGTGGCACCGCACCTGGCAACTGAGATCCCCCGAGGTCCGCCGAGGTCCGCCGAGATCTCGAAAGTCGACGGGCGAGGCGGCGCCGCGCCTGCGCCGAGCGGATGCGGCGGTGGAGGTGGGAGAGGTCCATGCCCTGCTCCGCATCGACCTACGGACGTGCGATGGGCATGCGATGCGCGTGTCGCGGACGAGCCGGCCCTCCCTGCGCCTCCGCGGCGCACCATCACGACGGTCGCGCCGGGCAGGGCGGCCGAGAGCAGCAGCGTCGCGATGCCACGCCTGCAGGAAGGCTCCGAGAAGGCTCCGAGGATGCCCAGGAGGGGAGGGCAATACCACAATGCCGCGCCCGGCGCAGACGTCGAATATGACGGCTCCACTCCCGCCCTCCTGGCCGTCGGCGGGCAGCCCAACCCTCTGCAACGCGCGCCGCACGAGGCAGACCACCGCGTACGCCTGCGGGGACGTGTGGCACGGACCTGTCGCCGACACGGCACGGACACGGCACGAGGCAGGCCGCCGCCCTCGCCTCTGTCAGCTCCTTGAGCAGCCTCCGCCGCACGCCGCGCCAGAGCTTTGCGCCGCCCTCGTCGCAGAGCAGTGCGCTGAACCACGCCTCCCCCACCAGCCGCTGCAGGTGGCCGTTTCCCGGGTGGCGGCGCGCGATCTCGCCGCGCCAAAACTCGACGTCGGTGTGCCAGCTCGAAGCCTATAGGCAGACTCCGAGAAGGTTCCGAGAAGGTCCCACCCGCAGTCGACGCCGGAGTGATTGCTCGACGCCGGCGCATCGCTGACGCATGGCTCGCACTCCTCGCAGGCCAGCGCCGGCACCATTGCAGGCGGCGCAGCGGGACGCGCCGCCTCCGTGTCGCCGCTCTCAACCAGCTCGTATCCCGTTCCCCACCAGCCGGCGACTTGCTGCAGCAGCACCTCGCGGCTGAGGCTGTGGAAGGCGCAGGCGTCGCACGCGGCGCTCCGCTGCCCCAACATGTGTTCCACCGAGTGGATGCACGTGCCGGAGTTCAGGTGCAGGAGCCGACAGTCCCCGCGGTTGCAACGGGCGGAGCCAGCCTTGAGGCTCGCCCAGCAGATCGCATTACCCGCCGAGCAGGCGCCTGCCGCTGAGACAGCCTGGACGACCGAGCGCTTGGACTTGCGCCTCGCGTCGATGCGGGCCCTCCAAGCGGCGGCGGCCTCGGAGCCGAGCATGGCGGAGAGCTGGTCTCGACTGTCGTTTGCGTGATCTTGGGCTCGTTGTGTTGGCGTGCTCGCTAATGGCTCGCACATCGTCCTTCACCTCACTCACCACCCCACCGTCCGAGCCTGCGTGCATGCAGCGCATGCAGCGCACGCACGCACGCACGCACGCAGCACGCGCACGCGCGTTCACAGCCGCCCGCACAAAAAGAATACGTTGCGTCTTGTTTTCTCTTTTTATTACACTTCCTCCAGCCACCTCCCCATCAAACAAAGTCGTCGTCACCGCAGCAGCTGTCTACCACCTGCGGATTGGAATCCGATGGCGATGTATATCCACAGATCGCTGTGTTGCGCGGACGGGGCTTCGACGAGCCAGTCGACGAGCCAGCTTCGACGAGCCATACACGAGGAGATCAGCTCACGCCGCCTGACAAGGAGCCAAGCAACGGAAGAGGGGTGAGCAAAACGCCGAACCGCCACCTCTCTCCTCCGTCCCTCCCTCCCTGCGGAGCTGCATTCGACGGAGCTCTCCGCTCAGCACCCCGCGGCCCTCCCCCTCTCTCTCCCTTCTCTCCGCCCCTTCCATGCGCCCCTGTTATTCGCAGTGCCTGTGCAAGCCTCCCGCTGCAGCCCGCCCTGCGACTCGCGTCACCCTGCGCCCACCCCGAGGGGAGAGGGGGGCTGGCGCGCCTGCCGCTGCGCGAGAAGCGTCTGGAGCTGCGACACGCGGTGCTTCGTGTGCGTGAAGAGGTGCGGCTTGACCTGGGGAGGAGAAGCGAGGCGGGGGCGGGGCGGCGAGTGGCGCACCTAGTGGCGAGGAGGGAGCGCACGGGGAGGGGGGATGCGCGCCTGCTGCCGCGTCTTGACATTCTTGCGCATCATGAAGAGCTCCTGACCGCACGTGTCGGCGCCACGTCAGAGGGGCGTGTCCTCTGGCTTGGGACCAGAGGGCGCCCGCCATCCCTCCCGAGTGCGAGGAGCAGCACGCGCGCGGCGCGTCCCGGGCGATTCGCAGGCGGGTGAGCGCGCCTTCTTCGCGTTGGAGATCTCCTGCAGCAGCTCCTCCTCGGTCAGGCCCTTGGCGTCGGCAAAGGACGGCAAGGCCATGGAGGGCGACGCGGTCGCACGGACCGCGGCGGGCGGCGCGGAAGCAAGCGAGAGCGCGCCGGGCGCGCGAGCGGGCGCCCTCAGCGCAGCAGCCGGGGATAGCAAGCAGAACAGGGCGAGGAGGAAGGAGCGCATTCGGCGGCGTGGAGACTCGAAGAAGCAGCAGTCTGAGAGCTCGCGGGCGAGGTGAAAGAAGAATTCGCGCGAAGGGCGACGGCTAGCAACACACCTTCCTTCCCGTCAAATCCCTGTGTGGCTCCTTTGGCTTGAGGTTTTTTCTTTCTTTCTTTTATCCAGGGAGAGGCAGAGACGGCTAGCAAGCACCACACTCCCCCCCCCTTTCCGCTTTCCTGGCTCGGCAGCTTGTTAGCCCTCAGCCGCCGTTCTCAGTTTCGTGCAAAGGAAAGAACTAGAGACCTCAGCAGGAGTTCTTTGTTCTCAGTCCCGTCAGGCCCTACTGTAGTCAGTAGTGTTTCAGGGAGTGGCCTCGTGCACTTGGAGCACTTGGAGTGCAGTCGCGAGTCGGTAACCTCAGAAAGAGTGCATTTCTTTGTGCCAGTGCGCGCTAGTCCCGTGCTCTAGTGTCGTGCGAGGGAGTTTGACCCTAAAATTCTTTGTTCTCTGTTACAGGTTTTAGCCGGGCTGGGGGACCCTCCTCCTTCCTCTGCCTCGACGAGCGTGCAGCGTGTGTGGAGGGCGTCCGCTTGAAAGTCTCCTTGATTCAACGAAGTTCTGCCTGCTGGCCACCGGTCTATCACCCTAGGTTACCTCATGCTTGGACTCTCCTTGGCCATCGCATCAGTTGCCGTCGCCAAAGCGCAGAGGGCGGAGGCTCCTTTGACTTTGGGGCGTACCTTCAGGCGCAAGCCGAGGGCACGCTCTGGCTGAGCAATAGCCTGGAGGAGAGGACGGGAATGACCCGCTTTGTCACGGATTGGCTTGCACACCACAAGCCAGGGAAGGGGCACCCGGAACGCACAGTCAAATCGTTCGCCTTTCAGGAGGCGGAGAGTATCAGCCGAAGGGCGAAGGTGCGTTGGGCCGCGCGCAACGGCCACGCAGTGCTGTCGTTGCAGCACGACGGTATAGTCGTAGCGGCCAAGAGAGGGAGTGACGCCGGCGACGTGGCGGAACAGATGGCGAGGGCGAGTGAGGAGGCGCTCGGATACCGGCAGCCGTGCGAGCTGAAAGAGCAAGAGCCTCCGAGCGGAGTAGCGAGACCGCAACTGGCGACACGCGATGAGGTGGGAGGGGTAGTGCCGGGGCTAGGAGAGATGGAAGGCTCGCCCCCGAGGCACGGCGCGTGGGTAAGAGACGCCGAACTCCAGGAGGATCCGCTTACGCGCTTCCTACTGCGGTGGGACGAGTTTGAGGTCGGGACACGGGCGCTGTCCGACAGAAACGGGACGCAGATTATGATGGGCAAGGATAAAGAGCCGCTCGGCTCGGAGAAGGGCCGTGAGCTCAACGCGGAGGTTGCCAGGATATGCCTCGCGCTGCACAGAGCGCGGCCATTCACGCACCTCGCTGCGACGGATGGAGGGAGAGACATGCCAAACAAGTGGGTGGGGGATAGGTTCGTGCCGCGACCAGTTGTGTCGTATGGGGTGTACGAAGGACCGGCCCGATTCGGGAGACCCGTCGAGGGATCTGAACAGCTCGAGAGCGGGGACGATGAGCTGCGGCTCGCGTTTGGGCAGGGGCTGTGGGGCGGCAAACTGCCAGACGACTGGCAGGTGATAGACGCGGAAATGTACGCGGTGCTGGCTTACCTGCGTAAGATGGCAACGGCGGAAGATGCGGCGGACAGGAGGTGCCTCGTCCTGAGCGACTGCAAGCCCGCGCTACAGCAGATCGAGGCGGCGTACCGAAAAGGCTCTCTCGAGGGGCTCAGGGAGTGGGAGGCTCAGTTAGAGGGGATATGCAGATATCGCGCCAAGCTCGAATCTGTCACGTTCCTGTGGGTACCGAGCCACGCGGGGTGCGCTAGCAACGCCTACGCCGACGCCGCGGCGACGGCATACATGGGGGCCAGCGAGATTGAGGATGCCACCGCCGTCATCCGTGAAGCAGTGAGGACACGCCCGTGCCTGTACACGGACCGCCGGAGGATGGCAGACAGAGAGTGGGGGCGGGAGGTACTGGACCGGAGGACCTATTACGCCACACGCGGCCACACGAACGAGTGGGTGCGAGGACGGCTCGGCGAGGGGCTCACGGCGGGGTCGCACACGGCAGGGGTGACGGGGCCGCTGTGGAGCGATGTGGTCAGGGGAACGACGAGACACAAATGGGACAAGCGTCAGCGGATCAAGGATCAGCACGGCGAGCGCGAGATCCAATTCGCCGACGTGGATGATCACAACGTGGTGACAAAGACCGTCATGGGAGCGCGGGTGCGGCAGCAGGCGGGGGTGCCACACGGAGCGCACCACGAGAGGATCATGCGGGGAGAGGCGGGGAGAGATACCCCGGGAGCCGCCACAAGGAGCGAACTCAGGGGCTGCCTCGTCTGTAAGGCCGCGAGGGACGCGGCGAGGAGGGCGGCACTAAAGCGAGACCCGCTGTGTCCGATCGTGCGGAAAGCCGCGCAGCAATGGACCGAGGAAGATGAGAACCCGCCTAGGGCGACAATGGCGCACTTGCTTATCGGCGCCTGCCTGGGGAATAGGGAGCAGGCCAGATGGTTCCTCAGAGCAGCGCGAGCGCAGACGGGGACGGCGATCAGCAAAGTAGCCCAGGCGGCACCCGACTCCAAGGATACACTGAAGACGCTGAGGATAGCGCATGTCGCTGCGCTGAAGGGCTCACGCTATAGGGCGCTGGATGAGGACGGGTACGAGGCACTAGCCCCAGCCGTCGGGGGGGTGTTGCCAGCACTGGTAGATGACCTCTCGGAGAAGAGCCGGAGGGACCTTGGCGCCGGGGTCACGAGGAACTTGCAAGTCGTGGCCGAGGCGGCGACGGGAGCGGTGCAGAGGTGGATCCAGCTCAACGATGAGGCTACCGCGCGCATAATGAAGAGAGAGGAACACATCGAGTGGCTGAGGAAGCTCTTCGCTGGGTGGAAGGAGGCCCGGCCAGCCTCGAGGGAGTCGCGGAGGAAGAGGGATAACAGAGGTAACGTGGGGACGGGCCAACAGCCAGTGGGACGAACGAGGGCCACGACGGCGGCCCAAGCGGGAGGGAGCGGAGACAGTGGGCAGCGAGCGAAGTGGGTGAGACTGATGATGCTCCTTCGACTTAGGGAGCGGTTCAGCTGCTGGGCGGGCTTCAGGGTGGTGCTCACGCGAAAAGGAATCCACGCGATGTACAAAGCATACAACAAGAGGAGAAAGAAGAGGACGGACATCAGTGATGACGAAACAGAAGCTAGCGCAGAAGAGAGCAGGGCAGACCCGGGGACTGGGGAGCCGGAGCGGACGGCATCGGCCGCCGAGGGAACGTTGGGAAGAGGCACGAGGAGGGCGGCGACCTCAACCGACTATGGAGGACCCGTCACCAGACGACGCAGAGCAGACGACGGTGAGGCGGAGCAGACGCGCAGGGCGAGACGAGGGAGGGAGCAGGATGTTGCGGAGATCAGCAGGAGGATGTACGACGAGATTAGGAGCAGCAGGGACCCGAGGGACCATGTGGAAGACGGCTAGTGCTAGTCCCCCATCGGGAGGACGACCCCGGCTAGTCGCCGACCACACCCACAAAGAACCCTGCACAAAGACCGCAGGGCGGGGACCTGTTCCTTTTTACCCATCTCCTAGTAGAGGTGTCCGTTTTATTTATTTATTTAGGGGTGGGAGAAGGACAGGGTCCCCACCTGCACGAGCAGGATCTTGGAAGGACGATCAGGGACACAGGGGAACGTCGAAGGGGAACGGGAGCGGGGAGCGCATCGCGACACGGAGGGGGGCTGGGCAGGGTTCACCCACACGACAGGGTCCCAGGAATTCCCCTCTCGTATAGGACAGGTTGCACCCGGCGGCACCGGGGGCAGACGCGGGCCTCCTACCTGGTTGCGCTGTCCTAGTTCTCCTGCCTGCTCCCGACAAGGGACAGCGACAGGCTCGCAGCACGGTGGACTCCCTATTCCACTGGCGATCTCTCTCGACTAGCGACCTTCCTCCGGCTTCTCACTGGCAGTCTCTCACTATCACGGGCACACTGACAGCGGCGTGTAAAGAAAGAAAGAAAGAAAACAGACAACCCAAGGGAGGGATGGGAGGACGGCACGCCGCCACCACACAGGGATTTTAAGGAGAGGTGTGTGATGCGGCGTGTAAAGAAGGTGGGAAACCCGAAATGAATTTCTTTCAGCTCACAGCATTTTCCTTCCGCCGCGCCCCGCCGCCCGCCTGCGCCTCCGCTGTACACTGGGCTGTACACAGTGATTTTCAGGGCTGTTGGTCACTGGGCTGTACACTGGGCTGTACACTGGGCTGTCTTACGTGACTGCCGCCGTCTCTCACTGAGTCTGCGTGAAGAAGGCCAAGTCGATGGCGGAGGAGGATTTCCCGGCGGAGGAGTGCCCAATATGCATGGGCGCCCTCGTCGACCCATGCCGCACGCGATGCGGGCACATCTTTTGCAGCGAATGCCTCAAGCAGTCCTTCCCGGCAGAGACAGCAGCCGGCAGATGCCCGCTGTGCCGCGGCGCTATCTCGCTCTTCTCGACAGTGTCGATCGCCACAGAATCTGCGCTCCGCCCGCCCGCCGTCTCCACCATCTTTGGCACCACCTTCCTCCAGGGCGGAAGACCTGGCGTCGCCTCGTATCACTTTGAGGTGCCGCCTGTGAGACGCTGCCGAGAGCCTCCCGGCACCCAGAGACTCTTCCCCAATCTGCTCTCGAGGCCGTTCCAAGACGCTTGTGAGGCCACGCTCTGATGAGGCGCAGCCACCGAGTTGAGACGATTGACTGTATTTGAGGCGCCGGACGACTGCTTCATGGTACCGGCTCGATTGATCAGAGATGCGCGAGCG
>NW_005196282.1:0-1326 GCF_000372725.1 Emiliania huxleyi CCMP1516 | reverse complement strand
CTGTCCTTGGACCTCTTGCGCACTTGGCCGAGGCGTCGCCAGGCACGCACGCCGCTCCCTCCAACCCCGTGTCGGCCTGCCGGCTGCCGCCGCCC
The DNA here is from genome assembly GCF_000372725.1 of Emiliania huxleyi CCMP1516. Classification (NCBI taxonomy): domain Eukaryota; phylum Haptophyta; order Isochrysidales; family Noelaerhabdaceae; genus Emiliania; species Emiliania huxleyi. The sequence goes on along the minus strand of NW_005196282.1, from coordinate 1,231 downwards.
TCGCCTCCAGCCGCCCCGCCACCCTGCGCCTCACCGCCACCGCCCTCCTCACCACCCCGTCTCCACCGCCGCTGCTCTCACCACCCTCGCCACCACCACCATGCCCGCCTCCCTCGCTGCCACCCACACCGCCGCCACCGCCCCCACCCCCTCCGCTGCCCTCGCCCTTGCCGTCACCGCGCCGCGAGATCTCTTACACTATCCCCCGCCCTTGCCGTGCCCTCGCCCTTGCCCTCGCCCTTGCCGCCGCCCTTGCCGCCGCCCTCGCCGCCGCCCTCACCGCCGCCTCCCGCCTCGCCGCGCCGCCCTCACCCCCGCCCCCCCTCGGCCTGCTGCCACTCTCACCACCCCTCGCCCTCGCCGCCGCCTCCCTCCTCCTCGCCGCCGGGGCCCGCCCTCGCAGCCACGGCACCCTTGCCCTCCACCCTCCTCTCCGCCCCCGCCCCTGCCCCCGCTCGCCGTCGCCCTCCGCCGCCCCCCTCCCGCCCCGCCACCACCCTCCCCTCGGCCGCCCTCCGGCATGCCGCCGTTCTCGCCCTCGCCTCCGAGCCACCCCGCTGCCCTCGCCACTGCCCCCGTCGCCGCCACCCCCGTCGCTGCCGCCCTCGCCGCCGACCTACCCCCCTTGCCGTCTCCACCACCGTCATCCCCACCCCCATCTTCCGCCCCTTCTTTCTCGCTCCCCACCCCACAAACCCACGAACCATCACCACCGCCGTCGCCACCGTCCCCACCGCCTCCCCCGGGCCTGCCGCCGCTCTCGCCCTCCGCTCCCCACCCCCGCAGCTCCTCCCCGCCCCCTCCGTTTGTCCGGAGAGTGTTTGATTGTTCTGGGGGGCTATATACACCAGTAAATGGCAAGCACTGGCCCCCGACGCCGCCTCCTCGCCTCCGCCGCCGTCCGGCACTCCGGCTCGCATGCCACCGCTCTTGCTCTCGCCTCCAGCTGCCCCGCCGCCCTCGCCACCGCTGTCGCCGCCGCCGTCGGTTGTCGCCGCCGCCGCCGCCGCCGCCACTGCTGCGGCCGCCACCCTTGCCCCCGCCACCATCTTCGCCGCCCCCGCCACTGGCACCACCCTCGCCGCCACCCTCGCCGCCACCCTCGCAGCCGCCTTCCCCACCGCTGCCCTCGCCCTCCCCCAATGGGTAGGAGCGATGGGCAGAGTGTACAAAGGGCAGGGACGTATTCAACGTCGCGCTGATCACACACGCTTACTAGGAATTCCTGCGT
>NW_005196283.1:0-1327 GCF_000372725.1 Emiliania huxleyi CCMP1516 | reverse complement strand
TCGCGCGCGAGAAGTTGGCGAGGTCTTGAAGCAGGAGAGACGGTCGTCCGGTCTCACCTTGATCGTGACGTCATTCGAGACGTCAACGCCATTGGCCGCGGCCAGCAGCTGTTGCAGGCCGCTCGCCTTGGTGCCGACTGGCACCTGCAGGTTCACCGAGACGGTGGGACCCTGCCTGCACGCGATGAGCAAGGGCTCATTCCCGGCCATGTGTCTCCTCGCCCCGCGAGCCTATGGCCACGAAACGCGGAAGAAGAATTCACCCGTTGCATGCGCGCGAAACCGTATGGGCACGAACCGCGGAAGAGAATTCACGATCCCGTTTTGTTGTGGTGCATAGTAGCAAGACGTGCTCTAGACAGCTAAGGGCTAAGTAAGACGCGTTCATTGTTGCAATGTCATTGAGGCAGGAAAGAGCTCGGCGAGGAGTCGAGGGCTCCCGACCCTACTGTCTGAATACGTTTTCCACGTATTCCAAATGACCTCCCAGAGGCCTGTATTCTGCCGTATTCCACCCGTATAGACTGGTTCCACATTGATTTAGCCCTCCGGCCACGTCATGGGGCCATTCGAAGTGCCGCGGCCGGCTAGCTCGTGACGGACCGAGTCCGAGGGTTGCAGCCGTGAGGCTCGGGCCCTGGGTGCAGTCTGAGGACCCACGCCTGTCGCTCGGGCGCGGAGGCGAGCCACGAGCGCATTCGGTACCCAGGTCACCCATCTTTCCACGCCCTCATTCGAGCGCCATCGCGGACACAACACTGCCTCACGCCCTTACTCTATTGCGGCTAGGCTACTCAAGCAAGACCTGGTGGCATCCCGTTTGGCCAGCTCAACAACAACTTCGCGCAGGTATCGCGCCAGGCCCTACCACCGCTCGCCGCCTCGCCGGCACGCTCGCGCTCCGCTCTCCGGAGAGACACACAGCCGCGCGAACTCACGCACGCAGACCAACGCCCGCGCCCGCCGCTCACGCGACCGCAACGCCGCGCCGCAACGTGCGCACCGCACGCAGCGACGCTTACCCGTCGGCCGTCTCGCTGGCTCACGCATTGGCCATTGTGCCGCAAGCGTTTGGCTCTCCTTAGGCTCTCCTATTTCGAGGGCGGTGCCGATCGGTGTACGCGGCAGTGCCGTAGCAGGCGCGATGTGTCCAGCATTCAACTTGCCACGTTGGCACGCTGGGAGAGTATCGCTTCCTCGCAGAGAGGTGTCAGCACCCGCGGGACACAACGTCAGCGTGCTGGCGCGACCTCGAATGGCCACGGTCGTTGTACTTAAGTACGAACTGACAAAGAGCCGAGACTCGACTCCGCACGGCGTGCCTCTG
>NW_005196284.1:0-1327 GCF_000372725.1 Emiliania huxleyi CCMP1516 | reverse complement strand
CTTGACACGATCCGACCCTGCGACCCTGACGCTGCTGCTCTAGCTATCAGCCATGCACTGCTGACTGCTGCCACAATGTGCGACCTGTGCTGGCCCACTTGGCGGCCTTCCCGGTCAGTGGTGAGGCGCAGTTCAGAGCTGTCGATGGCGCGATGCCGCACTGGTCCCACATTGGTGACACGAGACCACCAAGTTTGCCGGTCCAAGAGAGAGGCGCCGGCGCTGTCCTGAGAAGGTGCGTGGTCCCTCTTGACTGCCCATGCGCGCGAGGCTGTGTAGGCATAGCCTCGAGAGTGCCAGCAGCCAATCCGAGGTGACGCGCATTGCGCCAGAAGCGTGCACGCAGCTGGAAGGACACCTTCCTACTGGCCGTACGATCACGTCATCACTGAATGCTTGATACAAAGGCCGCGAGCTATGCAGGTGATCAATTGTGCATCATGGCACGGTCAGCTGCGCCGACAGGCTGTCGCAAGGCGTGATAGCATGGCCGCAAGTACGCCGAATTCCCATGAAAACAAGTAAAAAATCGCGAAAAAAGAAAAAAAACTCCAAAAAATCGGCGCCTGCGGCGGGCCATGGGACCCCATCTCCCCCCCGCATGGACACCCTCTGGGGCCCCCGCGCCGGCCCAGAGCCTGCACAAGGTCTGAGCCGCGGGCGCTCGGCGCCAAGTGCAGTGTCACGCTCGCGCTCGAGCGGGTCACAATGGGAAACCCTCGTTTCCTATGAACTCGGTCCCCCAACGGAAGAGGCCTCTCTCCTATTGGAACAATCCAACATCAGATTTGCCTCGTGCGTCCCTTTTTGAGCGGGAAAGCTATTTTCTTTTGGGTCCTGTGGGCACCCTATCCCCGGCCCTGGATGTGAGCAGTGAGGTTACCAGCTGCACTCCCCCGACAACGGGGAGTGGGAGTGGTGCTCCAAGCGAAGCCAAGTGCGCGGCTCTGGTGAGTGTCGTGTGCGAGCCGTTGTGTTTGTCCGTCTTATTTTCACTCAAGACTCAAAAAAGAAGTCTGCCACGCCGCTCCCGTCGGCGACCGACCCGAGTGCGTCGCATTCCGCACCACGTGCTGGACGGGCTGGCCCGCCGCCAAGGCTCGGAGGTTTGCACCGGCGAGGGCCGCCGAGTCTGCCCAAAAGCGCGCATCGCGCATCGCCAGTCCCGGAAGGGCGACGACGTTTGGCAGGGAGGCGAACGCGGGGCTGCCCGGCCAGTCCCGTGGGCCGTACGGCGGGCCACACGAGGCTTCGTCGTCGTCCCAGCATCCGCTCGGCCAGACGTCGAGAACCGCTCGGAGCGCGGGGCGCGCATTGAGCACGGCTT
>NW_005196285.1:0-1327 GCF_000372725.1 Emiliania huxleyi CCMP1516 | reverse complement strand
GATAAGAAACAAGAAGCGCACATCGCACAGACAGTGAGGGTGTGAGAGGCGGACCTAAGGGAAGGTCCTACATCTCTTTACGACCCCTGACCGAGCTCCCGCTCGACAGAGTTTGGTACGATTTCTAGCAATGCTCTCCGTCCTCGACATTTGATGCCTGCCTTCACAGATAGGTTGATAAGAAACAAGAAGCTCACATCGCACAGACAGTGAGGGTGTGAGAGGCGGACCTAAGGAAGGTCCTACATCTCTTTACGACCCCTGACCGAGCTCCCGCTCTTCACAGCTTTGTTATTGAGAAGAAAATACCTCCTATGGCGCTGTGCGCTGGTCTGTGAGAGGTTGAGGTGCGAGCCCTGGAGGCCCTGGGGATGGGGGGGGACTACCCGCGGGCTTAGAAGGCCCGCGCGCAGGGGGGTGGGGCATTGAGACCGGTCATGAATGAGTGCGCGACACGCATGTTGCGAGCAGCGTTGTTGATGTTTTGCGCATCGCCACTGACGGCGGCGCGCGAGAGCTGTTGCGAGTGGTGTTGGGCGAAGCCCCGGGCGCTGCCGGAGGCTGTGCCGTAGTCGGTGCGGTCGACGGCGCTCGGGCTGCCGACCTCTTTGGCGAAGTTGAAGATGATTCTCTTGGTTGGCGGCGCGATGCCGCCCTGGACGATTCCGTATTCACACTGCCCCGTCACGACTTCGACACGCATATCCTCAGAGCCGCCACACTGGCCACATTCACGCCGCCACACCGATGGCCGAGGAGGAAGCCGCGTCCACCTCGCCTGGCAAGGACGAGCTGCGACGGCTCATCGTCGCGGCTGGCGAGGAGCTGCGAGCCGCCCGGGCCGGCGGCGACAGTGGCGCGGGCGCCGACGTCCTCGCGCGGCTCCTCGACCTGAAGCAGCGGTACGAGGCGCTGACGGGCGAGGAGTTTCGGACCAAGTCGGTCAAGCGGAGCCGAAAGGAGGCCGCCGCGTCGGGCGCCGCGCCGTCGGCCGCACAGCCCAACCCCAACCCGCCAAAGCGCGCCAAGCAGGCCAAGGTGGACCTGGGACGCTTCACGCCGGCCGCTGACCCGATGCAGCTGCCTCCGCCCGCGAGCAGCTTCCCGCCCTGGGCGCCGCGCGACTTTTTCCGCTTCGAGGTGCTGCACACCTCGCGCAAGCCCGGCTCGCGGGCGCGCGTCGGCCGGATCCACACTCCGCACGGCGTGATCGAGACGCCCTGCTTTGTGCCGGTGGGGACGAACGGGGCGCTCAAGGCGGTGGACGAAGCGCAGGGTCGCGAGGCGGGGACGCAGCTCATGTTTTTGCACACCTACCACTTGCTCG
>NW_005196286.1:0-1327 GCF_000372725.1 Emiliania huxleyi CCMP1516 | reverse complement strand
ACGCGATGAACACGTATGCCGCCAACGCGCTCGACGACCTGCAGGCTCTCTGGAGGCTCTTCATCCCGACGTCGCTGGTGCAGTTCTCCGTCATGCCGATGCACTTGCGCGTGCCATTCTCCGCAAGCGTCGGGTTTGTGTGGTGCGGCTTCCTGAGCGTCACGCGCGGAGCCGAGTTTACGATGAGCTGCCGCGGAGAGGCGGTTGCTCCGTGAATCTGAATGCGTGAAGGAGAGTAGACTGTCGTGAAGAGAGGACTGGCGTGAAGGGAAGGAGACTGCCGTGAATGAAGAGAGTGGACTGCCGTGATGCGTGAAGGAGAGTAGACAGTGCCGTGAAGGAGAGTAGACTACAAACCGCGCGAACACCCCAGCCCCCGCCCCGCGTCCGCCGGCGAGGGCGGGGTGTGACCGGTGTGCGGGTTTGAGTGCGTGTGTGGGTGGGGGTGCCTGCTGGGTCCGGTCTGATATACGCATTGATCAGCACATACACCGCTGCCAGACCGCTACCCCTACCAGACCGCTACCGTCCGGCGCGCAGCTCGGGCCTCGGCCGGCTCGCCGGGCTCCGGCTCAGGTCAGAGGGCCCAGCGACTCGTCGGTTGGGTGTAAACGGGCATCCCCGAGTGGCTTCAAACCAAACAGGGTGTGAATAGAGCTGTCTTGATGGTGCTGAGGACGAAGCCACCTCAAACTTTGATGAAGCCGCGAGTTTTTATAGTTTTCATTAGCTGTGAATAGTTATTGCGCCCGCCGCAGCCCGCCCACTGGGCACGCGCCACGGGCCACGAGAGCCCTGGAAGAGCCCAGCTGGCATGTTCTATCGCCCGGGTGGCGGGCTGTCTGCATACAGACGTCTCGTCGCCATGGCTGACGCACGACTGGTCCGACGTGCGGTGGGAGTTTGACCTCAGACAGGCCGTCGGTGTCGGCGGGCTGACGGCGGCCGCCGGAATCGCGATTCGCTCTGCCAGCTGCCAGCAGCCTCGTGTCGCGGCTCTCACAGGTGCAGCTGCCAGCAGCCTCGTGTCGCGGCTCTCAGCGGTGGTGATTGGTCTTTGCGCCGTCGCTCGACGGCGTCACCACCCATCCGATCTGCGCAGCTCCTGCAGCTCCTGCAGCTCCTGCTGTCAGTCTTCTACTCTCACTCGCCGCGCGCGGATTGTGCGCCGCACCAGCAGGACACATGCTCATGCAAACAGTGCGAGAACTTGGTTGCGCCGCTTAGTGGCGGCGCTGCTTTAGAGGAAGCGGCAGCGTGGGAAGCACAGCAGATGGAGGCGGCGCGGCATGCCAAGGAGCTGACATCGCAGTACTGGGGGCGGCAG
>NW_005196287.1:0-1327 GCF_000372725.1 Emiliania huxleyi CCMP1516 | reverse complement strand
CTCTGCTCGTGCCGCAGGGCAGTACGCCTTCACACCCACCGCCTCGTACAGCTCCGACGGGGCGGTCGACGACCTGCGCAGCGCGTACACCGCGCGGCCAGACGTGGAGGAGGCCGCCTTCGACGCGCTCTACGGGCAGCTGCTCGAGGCGCGCGGCGACCTCGAGGCGCTGCTCGGCCGTCCCCTCTCCCGCGGCGTCGAGGCCACCTTCGTCGTCTACGAGCCGGGATGCTTCTACAGGAGGCACGTCGACTCGCTCGCGGGCGTCGACCCGGCGGGGAGCGGCGGGCGCGCTTACTCATTCGTCGTCTATCTGACGGGCGAGCAGCCGTGGCAGCCGAGCGACGGCGGCGCGCTGCGCGTGTTCTGTGACGCCCTGGGCGAGGAGGTGGAGGAGGAGGTGCTGCCCGCGGCGGGGCTGCTGGTGCTCTTTGATAGCAAGCGGGTCTCGCACGAGGTGATGCCGACGAGGCGGCAGCGCACCTGCCTCGTCGGTTGGTTTCGCGAGGAAGTGTAAGAGAAAACCTCGTTCACGCAACTTGTGGAGCACTATCTCTCGGAGTGCGTGACCGCTTCTCTGATCTCTCCCCCCCCTCTGCACAAAATAATCACACACAACAGAGCAGACTAACGCACACAAAAAAAGAACAACCACGCGGCGTGAAGACTTGGGTCCGGGGTTGTGTTTTTGTGTGAAGTGCGATTTCGGGCACGGGGTTGTGCGTTTATGTGAAGAAGTGCGTTTATGTGAAGAGCGAGGCGCTCGCCGCGTGCGGCGATTGAGCGCCTCCCTCTCTCGCTCCGGCTGCGCGCCTGACCGGTGCAGCCTCCGAGTCGGCGTCTAGCGCGCGCGGTAAGGTTTTTGCTCGCCTTCCCTGGGACCCCGTGTTGCGTGACTGTCTGTGTGCCATTTCGGTCCCGGGGTTGTGCGTTTGTGAATAGCGACTCTCTGTGACTTTGGGCTTGACTTGCCAGCCCCACCTGGCAAGGCACGCCGCCCGGCGCAGCGTGCTCTCCGTCCGTCAATGTGCCTCCGCGACGCTGCGCCGCCTCGTGCGGGCGAAAGCAGCACTGGACCGTCCTCCTGGCTCCCGGGCGTCAATGCTGTGCGGCGGGAAGAAGCTGTGGACGCCGGAAGTGCCGCTGTCACGACTCCGCCCAAGCTTGCACCGCCGTCCCGCCGTGACTCTGGATTCACCCGCGTCCACACGCTCCTCGCCGTCGCCTCGCGCGTGCCGGACGCCTGCGACGACACCTCGCGGGAGGTCCGACCCTCGTCCATGGCGCTGTGCTCCAAGCTGTCCTCCTCCGTCTTTCCATACTTCGA
>NW_005196288.1:11162-18707 GCF_000372725.1 Emiliania huxleyi CCMP1516 | reverse complement strand
AGGGGGCAGCAGGCCAGGAAAGGGCCAGAAGGAAAAAAGGTTGCAGAAGGAAAAAAGGTTGGAGGTGCCAAAGGAAGGGAAAGGGCCAGAAGGAAAGGAAAGGGCCAGGAGCGAAAAAGGCGGGAGGAGGCGAGGAAAGGGAAAGGGCCAGAAGAAAAAAAGGGGGGAGGAGGAAAGGAAAGGGCAAGAAGCAAAAAAAGGGGGGAGGAGGAAAAAGGGGGGAGTTTGAAAAATGATCGCACCGGGAATCGAGCCCGGGTCGCCTCGGCCACGACGAGGAGTCCTGACCACTAGACTATGCAATCGGGAGTTCGAACCGGCAGCCACTCGATGGAGGGGCGAACCACGAATCGAGAGCCGCTGGGAATTCAAAAGATGACAAAAGAGGCGAGGCGCCGCCTCATAAAGGAAGAGGAATCAAAAAAATTTGGAGGTGAGGAGAGAAGAAAAAAAAAGGTTGGGGGGAGGGAGTTCGGCCCGCTGTCGCCTCTCTATCCCTGCGAGGGGTGGGGGGCGCCAGCGCCCTCCCACCACGGCGTGTTCATGTTCACCCCGGGGGGCGAGAGCCCCGACTGCGGGCACAGGTTTCCTTCTTCATGGAGGGTGGACTTCGGCGCGAGCTCGGGCGTCATGACCGCGCCCGTGAACAGCGCCTTGACCTTGTCCGGGGCCGACGGGCTTGACAGGCCCTCGGGCTCGGCCCTTCCCTCGACGGCGGGGGGGAGCTTCTCTGTGCGCGCGGCCTTTGCCTTGCGGCCGCTCGACAGTTCCTGGTCTCCCTCGATCTCCATAGTAGCGCCTCTTCACGACCAGCACGCTGTGAAATCGATTAGTCCCAACAACCGTTAAGAAAAGCTAAAATACGCCAACCCCCCCTCTCAAGGCGTCGTGTGGCCGCCGTAGTAGACCTTGGGGAGGGCAATCGACGCGTAGCCGAGGTTGTGCAGGAGGGAGAGGATGGCCATGCGCGCGTAGTACGACCACACTTCAGCGGGGTTCCCGCTGTTCGCGTTGAGGACGTTGTCGCCCGGGCCCATCCGGTCGGTGAGGTCGGTCACGTGCTTCGGGCGGATGAGGACGAACTTGTTGGGCGCGACGGAGAGGCGCACGTGCATGAGGGCGACGCGGAAGAGTTGGCTCGCGAGCCCCGCCATCTCCTCCTCGGGGATGACCCACCGGGAGGACGGGGCATACGCGTTCGGCGAGAAGTTAGCCGAGAACATGCCGCCGGACAGCCGGAAATAGGAGTCCACGCCCATGTAGTTGATGCGCTTGCCCATGTGGCGCGAGACGGCCAGCTTGTCCTGGAGGGTGGTCAGTATCTCGTGCAGCTCGGCTTCCTTGCCGGCGACAAACGCGTCGGACACGTGAATGAGCACGGTCACCTCCGCACCCTCACGCCGCTCCACCGCGTCTTCCATGGTGCGGCCAGGCGGGGTGGCCTCCACGCCCATGTGCCCCGCGCCGCCGCCGGTGGCGGCGGTCAGGGCGACGCCTGCGCCGCGCCCAGGCCCCACGGTGTCAGCGCCGCCCTCCTCGGTTGGCTCCCCCACCACAGTTGGTGGGTCCGGAAGGGGCTGCGGAGACGGGCTCGGAGATGGGAATGGGGTTCGCAGGTCGAGCAGCTCGGGTGGGTCCTCACCCTCGCTCGGCTCGCGGCTGTCGTCAGCCACCATGTCGAATGGCGAGGGCGTGGCGTCGGCCTGCATAAGCGGCATGGTGCGAGGGGTGCGAAAGCAGGGTGGTCGAAAGCAGGGTGGTGCGAAAGCAGGGTGGTTGTCAAGATTCGCAACTTCGGCGGTTTTCTCATTCGGAATCGCTGCATCTTGATTCTCGAGGGCGGCCAGCCTTTCAGTCGCCTCCTCAAGGGCCGCCGAGCTCGGCAATGCTCTTCGCCGCCTCTTCAAGCTCCGCATCGGCTGCCCCCCTTGAATCGCTCGCCACCTTAACCTCGGCCATTGCCGCCTCGAGGTCGGGCGAGATATCGCCCAGCGCATCTCCAAAGCACGAGAGCAACTCGCCCGTATCCATGAAGTCGGTCATGGCGGAAAACGTCCAGTGCCTCAGGGCCACGCCCTCAGGCGGACCCCAAACGTGTGCGAACGTTGGCTCGTCAAAGGCGTATTTGGTAAGCGCCTTGATCTCCCCCCATTGGACTGCCCCCAGCCAGTTCTCGGGGTCGATCGCCTTGGCATCCAGGATGTCGACCGCTAGCTTGAGGTTGAGGAGGAGGTCGCCCATACGGAATTCGCCTCCGCGGGAGCCGCTGCGCTCAAATTGGCGCTTGGAGATAATGGTGACAAGGTCGTACATCGCGCGGTATGCAATTTCCTGCGCCATCTCCTCAGCGGGCGGGTCCCCTTGCATCGGGAGGCGCCGGTCGACCCCTAGGAGCATGTCGACTGCACTGCGCCCCTCGACGCAGATGCACAGGTCGCACGGGTGGCACGTGCTCTCCACCTTGTTGACGAATAGTCGGATGAATGAGGCAGTCATCGGCCACATCGATGACTTGCAAGTCTCGAAGCAGCAACCGAACATAGTGCCATAGCACCCGTCAGGGCAGGTGTGGCAGTAGTTGCTATGAATAGCCTCGAGCGCGAAGGCGGTAGACTCGGCTTCGCTCCTCGCGAAAGGGTTAGGATGCAGGAGCCGCTCGCGCAGCCCCTTCGTGCCCTTTATCGCGAGGCCGGCCAGCCCCCCGTCTTGTGGCGGGGAGGGTGGCCTGAAACCTGCGCCGCCGCTACCAAACTGCGAGGGGTGGGGGGCGCCAGCGCCCTCCCACCACGGCGTGTCCATGTTCACACCGGGGGGCGAGAGCCCCGACTGCGGGCACAGGTTTCCTTCTTCTTGGAGGGTGGACTCCGGCGCGAGCTCGGGCGTCATGACCGCGCCCGTGAACAGCGCCTTGACCTTGTCCGGGGCCGACGGGCTTGACACGCCCTCGGCCCTTCCCTCGACGGCGGGGGGGAGCTTCTCTGTGCGCGCGGCCTTTGCCTTGCGGCCGCTCGACAGTTCCTGGTCTCCCTCGATCTCCATAGTAGCGCCTCTTCACGACCAGCACGCTGTGAAATCGATTAGTCCCAACAACCGTTAAGAAAAGCTAAAATACGCCAACCCCCCCTCTCAAGGAACTCCGGACGACGCCAGCCCTCTTGTGGCTTCGACGCACTCGCTACTTCAGCCACAGAGTCTAGGACAGGTCCATTAAGACTTTTCAGTCGTGGGGGTGGCTTCTGTTATTCCTTTCCGGTTTTATCATGACCGACCACAACCACGTCCGCCGTGGTTGCCACTACCACGTCCGCCGTGGTTACGTTCGACTCTATGAGTCGTGGTTCGACTCTATGAGTCGCTGGTTCGATCATGAGTTGCCACAACCACGCCCGACGTGGTTGTGGTTGCCACGCCCGTTCCCCCCTGGTTCGTCAAGCGCCCGCCGTTCGAGTTCGGCGATTCATATTCATGGGGGAGCGGGGTTGATTACCCGTGTGTAGGTGTGAACGGGGACGTGTGCTCCCTGGGAACGAGCAGTATCCCACTAGGTGTCCTCCATTTACAATACCTCCAATGATGATCCCTCGGAGGATCCGCCTTCCGGCCCGGCTCGGTCCGCAAAAAGAAAACTGAGCGGCCGGCGGCGAATCTGCCACGAAAATGGTGCACTGCGGCGCGAGCAGTCTCTTTGCGTTCCTCCGCGTGGGCGGGCTGCCCGTGCTCGTCTTTGAGGTGTCGGGCCTGGACTGGTTCAGGGCCGGCACGGCGAAGCTCGTCGCCGGCCCCGCCCTCGCGCGCCGCCACATCGGCAAGATGTACCCGGCGACTGTGGCCCTCACCAACGCCTGCGCCTCTCTCTTTGGCTGCCTGCACCACTCGCTGCTTCTCGAGTGCTACATCGTCGACGGACCAGATGAATCCCTTCTGGGGACTGCGGAGAGCCGCAAGTGGGTCAACGGTCAGCACCTGAGGGAGCCCTTTTCGCCGCTCGCCGCCCACGCGCCGGTCGAACTCTGGAAGTGGGGCGGCGGCGACGCGCCGTTTGGCAAGCCCGTCCCGCTCTCGCTGCTGCGGCCGTGGCTTCCAGCGCCACTTTCCGCCGCCCAGGCCGGCGAGGAGCTCGAGCGGCGGCTGGCAGCGGTGTGTACATGCCTCTCGGCACAGAGGTTCATCCCCGGGCCGCCTGGGCCCATCCCAGAGACGGGCGTGCTCGCTTATTGCGCCCCGTAAAGCTGCAGCGCGCGCCGATCGTGCCGGCGTCCGACGCGCTCCGCCGGTGGCGACCGGGACTCCCGGGTCGCCCATGGGCGGAGGCGCACCGGTTGTACTGGCTCTCCCAAAGGCGTGGGACACGCCCCCCGGGCCGCCCACCCCGTGTTATACCCCCCTTCCCCCCCCCCCCCCCGCCCGCTCCCGGGCCGCAGGGTGAGCACGAGGGCTCTTCGAGGCAGCGGGCGCGCGTGAAGCCGGAACAACGGCGCAAGTCCGAACATCGGCACAAGCGCGCTCGCCCCGACCATGAGGCGGCGGGCGGCGGCGGTGAGGGCGGCGGCGCCGACGAGGGCGGAGGCGCCGCCGTTGCAGGGTGCTCCTCCGCTAGCAGCCCCACGCGCCCACCGTGGCACACGTGGGCCGCCGCCGGCTTCCGCCTGCTGGAGGGAGGCGGTGCGCTCGACCGCGGAGGCGCGCCGGTCCCCGAGCCGTTGCTCGCGACCCTTGCCGGCGAGGCGGGCTTGCCGTGGCCGGTGGATCGCCCCTCGCGAGCAGAGCTGGACGACCTCCTCTCCAACCAAGCGCCCCACCGCCCGGCAGCCCAAGGGCCCTCCGGGTCAGGCTCGGCGGCGCCGCGCGAGCGCAAGAGACGGCGCGTCGACTTTGCCTACGGTCGCGTGTTTTGGCTCAAGGAGCCGCCCACCGTCGGGCCGCCGCGGCCAATGTACATCGAGGACAAGGAGGATCTCGTGCTGCTGCTCCGCACGGCCGGACCGCCGCGATCGGGGGAGTCGCAGGCCCCGGTGCGGATCGAGCGCGACGCGGTGACTGAGTTCGCCACTGGGCTGGCGGACAGGTGGCGGCAGCACAGAGCCGACCCGCAGTTTCGCGGCGACGTCGAGGCGGCGGTCCACCGGGTGACCACTGCTGGCACGGGCCCCTACCGGACGCCGGAGATGATGTGGGCCAAGTTTGGCCCGGCGGAGGAGCCGTACCCCTTTGGCGCCCCGTGAGGCGGCACAACGCCCCTCCGTGCTTGTGCCCACTGCACTCGCGTGCCCATCCCCGAGTGCGGCCTCTGCGGTTGTCATGCCACCACTGCTGCGGCCAATCCCACTGCGTGCCGTCTGTACAGGACGTTGGTGTGTTAGAGTTGTTTGGTATTGCTAAAAATCTCTCTCTCTAAACGCACAACCCCAGGTTTGTTCACATAAACGCACAACTCCGGACCCAAGACGCACAAGCACAGACAGTCGAGAAGGGGGAGAGACAGGTTTGTTCACAGCCTTGTTAAATTGAGAAGAAAATGAATATTCGTTTGTTCCGTGTGAAAATCGCTGAAAATCGCTTCGAAAAAGAATATAGAACGAGTTCCTCTTGTATGTAGCTCGATCGGTCACACCGCCATCGCCGTCGGGGAGAGGGGGGAAGACACTGCTTCAGCAGCGTGCACCTCGATCCTGTACCGTGTTTGTGATGACCCCCCCCCCCCCAATGAACACACCAGTGAGGGGGGGGGGGGGGCGAGACGATCGAGGGGTCCCGTGCGCCACGCGGAATCGACCCTTATCCAGTGCTCAAGTGCTCAAGAACATAGAATGTGAATATGCCGCAAAGGCCAACGCCTGCCTTGACCCTTGTCTTTGTGAGGGCGCTAGCACCTTGACTTCGTAGTGGACATCGGTGACGTGCCCCTCGTTGAGATGGAAAGTCGTCTGAGGGTAGGGGGGTGATTGATAGGTGGATCGAGAGACAGACACAGCAGGCCTCAGAAAAGAGGGACAGTGGTTGGTGGTTGGTTGCTAGTATGAGCCCGACCCACCTTTGCTTCGATCAGGCCAGGAGAGGACAGAGATATACACACTGGGCAAATCGGCCGATTTCCAACCCGCTAAATCATCACGGCCCCGTAACACCCTCCGCGCGCGGTCAAAGGCTTCCCAGGGCCGGTCCATGACATGAACAGATAGACACAAGCAAAAAAAACCGCACCTCTAAGCTTATCGGGCACCCCGAGGCCCATACGGCGCCCCGGCGGGCCCCGGCGGAGGTCCGGCGCGGCGCTCCAAATCCGCACTTCGCGAGCTTCTACGGGAGTTCACGCGGCCTCTCCGCCTCGTGAGGCACACCCCACACCCACCACGAGCCCTGGGGCCGTGGGCGGACCTTTGGCCGCGGCGTCCGGAGCTTTAGTCGTCGAACATCGGCCGCCAACTAGGCCGTCGAGCGAACGTGTCCGGAGAGGCTCTCGGATGGGTCCGGCAGCGGTCCCATGGACCCAGAAGCTCGCCCCGGCGGAGCACTCACGGCTCGACCCCCGCCCCTGGTCACCCAGACGTGCCCTTGGACAGCCGTAGGGGCTCGCATGACGACGTTGGCGCCCGCGACGACGCCCTCCCCGACGACGTCGCATCTGGCAGACTGGACTCGGGCGCGGCGGCGCGGAGGATCACATGGTTTGGGACTCTGAGCGATGGCAGAGGCCTTTTACTGCAAACGAGGACGCCCCGCGAGGCCCCGTTGGCCGGGAGTGGTGAGTGGGACCATAAACAAGCACTATATCCCGTACCGCGACCAGCCCACACACAGCCCAAACCGCTGCCAAACCACCGGCCCTGGTCACGCAGGCCGGGAGGCTGCCGGGGCGCCCAAACAGTCCCTCACGAACGCCACACGGGCCACCACGGCCCGTCCGGCGGCCCGAGTGCCGCCCCACACCCGCCCGACGCCCTCGGCCAGCCAGCGCCCACTCTGAGAGGCTTTACCGCCGCCAGCGCGCCGAGCGCGCCGCCCTCTCCTCGCGCCACACGGGCCCCTGGCCGCACGCCCGAGAGGCGGCCCATAATTTGAGTCGAGACGCGCCGCCGGCCAGCCAGCAGCTCGCCCGCCACCCGCAGAGTGCCGCCGCCGCCCCCAGCCCGCACTGGAGAGGCTCTCCCGGCCGCTAGCCGCTGTCGCGTCGCCCGGCGGCTGCGCTGGCAGCGTGGCGGTGAGGGCGGTGGGGGAGATGGCGGCGGCGGGCTGGGCGGTGGCGGTGAGGGAGGTGGCGGCGACGGGGGCGGGGGTGACGGTGGCGGCGGGCTCGGTGGCGGCGGCGAGGGCGGCGGCGGTGAGGGCGGAGGGGGAGAGGGCGGGGGAGGGCTCGGCGGCGGCGGAGACGGGGGTGGTGGCGAGGGCGGCGGAGGCGAGGGCGGGGGCGGGCTCGGAGGCGGTGGTGACGGGGGTGGCGGCGAGGGCGGCGGTGGCGAGGGAGGCGGCGGCGATGGCGGGGGCGGGCTTGGGGGCGGAGGGCTGGGCGGTGGTGGTGATGGTGGCGGAGGGCTGGGCGGCCCCCGG
>NW_005196288.1:0-11062 GCF_000372725.1 Emiliania huxleyi CCMP1516 | reverse complement strand
AAGGAAGGCAGGGCCGAAGGTGGCGGGGGCGAGGGCGGCGTGCTCGCGACGGCGGCGCCGAGTCGCCCCGAGCGGAGCACGGCCAAAGGTCTGAGACGCGGGGAGGGCGGGGCGGGAGGTCGTCGTGGGGGCGTGGGGGCGCGGAGGCGGCGTGCGGGGACGCGCGGAGGGCGGTGATGGTGTGTGGGAGGTGGGCGAGGGAGAGCTGAGGCGGCCGGCGGTGGTGGCGGGAGCAGCGGAGGCGACGGCGTCGGAGGGGGTGGGGGGGAGGGAAACGGCGGCGGCTGTGGCGGAGACAGCGGCAGCGGCGGTGGCGAGAGCCTGAGGGGGAGGGGGTGGGGGAGGGGATGAGGACGGTGAGGGCGGCTGGGGCAGCCGGGAAGGCAGCACAGGCGAGGCGCGGCGCACCTCAAACTCGAGCGAGTAGCGGGAATATCACCCGCTGCTCCGGCGGGAGATTGCTCCCCCGCCGCCCCCTGGGTCACCCCGAGTGACCTCGCAGCCCACGCCGTGAGGCGCTGCTGTCAGAGGGGTTTATCACCGCCGTATCCACCCCACACTGGCCGCCGAGGGGCCCGGCGGGCTGAGGCGCGCGAGGCGGCTTTCGCTCCCGCGGGGTGGCTCTACCCGTCGCGGCCGCGGCCGCGGTTGCAACCATATTGGTCAGATTTGCTGGGGCGGCCACGCCGGGGAGTTCAAAGGCAGCGGCAGCCGCATTCGCATACAGACAGACTGATCCTCCGCGCGTGCGGCGAGCGCAACCGGCGCTTCCGTCGCCGTCAGCGTTCCTTGGACCTTGGTCCTTGCGCCGGGGGCGCCGCCAGGGGCGGCCCCAGCCTCGGTGCGTCGAAGCGAGAGAAGACGAAGCGCGTTGGCGTACGGCCCGGCGACCTCGTAGCTCTCCGCGTCCCCGTCGATGGCGCCCTCCGCCATGCGCTCGTCCGCATGTGTGGCCGGCTCTGGCCTCTGGGTAGGCATCGAGGCGGCCGACGCGCGGCGACACGCGGCGCCCAGGCCGTCTTTGTGAACCCCTCGATGGCAGTCTCCAGGTTCCGCTTCGACACACCCTTCGACTTGGCCATGCACAGGACAAAACGGCTCGTTTGCTTTTTGCTCTCGACAGTCTCGCCAGCCGAGGCCCGTGAAGAGGCCACCCTCGCTTGAAGCGCCTCTCCAGCCCTCGCTTTCGCTCTTTTGCGCGACGCTGGCCAGGCCATGTAGGTGCGCGCTGCCGCCCAATCGACGCGCTCCCCCGCCCAACACCCCTACCCGCCGGGCAGCGCGCCATCCAGATGGCCGCCCCGACCCTCACTTCCGGCTGCGCGCCCATGCATCGGCCAGCAGGGCCGCCGAGCTCATCGCGGCTGGTATAGTTGGCAGTTCGTCGGAGACGCGAGGATCTGCGGGCACATTTCGCCACGGTACCTACCACGGCACCTCTGAACGCGAGAGCGGCGCTTCATTCACGCGCGCGCAACCCGCCTCAGTGCTCAAACTTTACCGGTATGGGAGTTTTTGGCTAATCAAACCCAAGGCCTGCACTAATCAAAAAGTGGTACGGGATACCAGTTGCCTCACGGAAATCAAAGCGAGTCGGAGCACATTGGGCTAAACCCCACCTGGCTTCCTCCCGCTAAAAAACTTGAGTGAGCTCTCCTTGGCAAACGCGGCGGGCGCGTCTCCAGAGAGCGAGCCCAACATCAGCGCCGCGCGCTTACTGGCAGCCATCTGGGCGCTTCTCTGCGTCGCCTCTCCCGACGATGGAGAGCTCACCGGCCGGGATCGGGCACGCCCCGGCGCCTTCGCCGGCCCCCGAGGACCCTGCCGCGGAGCCTGCTGCCACCCAGCCGCTGGCGGTGACGCGCCCCAGGAGGGCCGAAACCAAGCCGCAGGAGATGTACGTGCCGGGTGAGCCCACTCTCCCCGCCCCCCGAGCCCCCACACATCATGTAGAGACGGCTGGTAGAAGGAAGAGGTGAGGAATTTAGTTCCTCGAGGACTTTAGAGGTGCGGTTTTTTTTGCTTGTGTCTATTGGTTCATGTCATGGACCGGCCCTGGGGAGCCTTTTACCGCGCCCGGAGGATGATACGGGTCCGTAATGATTTAGCGGGAGGGAAATCGGCTGGTTTGCCCAGTGTGAGTGCCTTCTTGGTGGCAAAATCGGCAAAATCGGCAAAATACCGGGTATTTTGCGGGTATACCTGGAAAAACCCGGGTATACCCGGGTAATACCCGCACTTTTGCATGGTTTCGCCCCCGGGACCACACCGACAGCCGCTACAACTAATGAAAACCCCGCATACCACTTTCGCATACCACTATACCATACCACTCCAAAACTAATCAAAATATCGCCAAATACCGGTCTCATACCGGTAAAGTTTGAGCACTGACCCGCCTCATGCACCCACGACGGGTCGTTTGGGGCGCAGCCCACTGGCCTCGCGGCCTTCTGTGTGCGGCCGGAATGCACGAACTCGACCACTGATCAGTGGTCCGGTGCTCCACGCGCCCGTATAAAGCTTAGGGACGCGTCTTGGCGACCGACCGCAAGATTTGAAATCTGACCCTCTGACACTGCCTCTCGCCCCGTGTTCGTGAGCGCTACCTTGTTGTAGATATCAAGGAGTGCGCACATGCATTTTTGCGGGGAACTAGATCCGCGCGCGCGCACGCTAGAGGCGGCCGAACGGGCCGCGCCAACCATTCGCCTCCCCTCCGGCGCTGGCACCCGCCCACGCTCCCGTTTCTCCTGACTCCCCAACACAGTACACACACGACCCGAGCCGCGCTGAGCGGCGCTGGTGAGCTCGCACGCGCCATGGCCATCGCTGCTTCCGGACTCGACGAGCCGCCAGACTCGCCCGCTCCCTGCGCCCCGTCGTGGCCGGTCGGAGCGGTGAGGCTGCCCTGCTCGGCCGGCGCGAGGTGTCGAACGGTCCTCTGCCACCGGCGCACGCTAGAGTATGCGCGAGGGAGGAGGCGAATCCGATGGGCGGCGGCGACCGCGCCCGCGCCCGGACCGTGGCGCTTCGCGGCGGGTAGGCCAATTATGCGACGCAGTGCGCGCGCTCCTCGCCGGCCTCGTGCTCCCTCGCCGCAGCGCAGGCCTCGGTGGCGGAGGTGGCGGAGCCAGCGAGCGGCCAGATGGCGGCAGCTGCGGCTGCGGTGGCGGCGGAGAAGGAAGCGACGGGCGTCGTGGCTATCGGCAGTGATGGTGGCGGCGTAGTCGAGCTCGGAGGCGTGTGATGGCGGCCGGCTGATCGCCCTAGGGGCTCAGCATTATCGACGCACCTGCGGTCGGGAGCGAGGTCGAGCTCGTGACCAACACGAGGACGAACATGGTCCCGTGCAAGGGCGGCCGGGACCCGAGGGACCATGTGGAAGACGGCTAGTGCTAGTCCCCCACCGGGAGGACGACCCCGGCTAGTCGCCGACCACACCCACAAAGAACCCTGCACAAACATCGCAAGGGCGGGGACCTGTTCCTTTTTACCCACCTCACAGTAGAGAGGTGTCCGTTTTTATTTATTTATTTTCCTTCAGCGCTGGTATAGTTGTGGTTGCAATGGATCTGGCCCCGGAGACTTGCACGCGGGGTCAAGCAGGGTATCAGTGGTAGCCGAACGCTACCACGGCGCTGCAGGTCCACCCACGGCAGTCGTACCAGGTCTCCAAAGTGGGCGCCACGGCGAGAGGCGCGTGGGCGCGCAGCCGGAAGTGAGGGTCGGGGCGGCCATCTGGATGGCGCGCTGCCCGGCGGGTAGGGGTGTTGGGCGGGGGAGCGCGTCGATTGGGCGGCAGCGCGCACCTACATAGCCTGGCCAGCGTCGCGCATGAGAGCGAAAGCGAGGGCTGGAGAGGCGCTTCTAGCGAGGGTGGCCTCTTCACGGGCCTCGGCTGGCGAGACTGTCGAGGTCTCAAACGCTATTTTGAGCGCGAAATCAGGCCGATTGCCGCCGCCTGGCTATCCCCTAACCTCCTCCGTTTTGGGGGATCGGCAGGATCGGTGCCTTTGGGGTACCGGCCTGGTATCTTGAGCACTTGAGCACTGGATAGGGCCGATTCCGCGTGGTACGGGACCCCTCGATCGTCTCGCCCTCCCTCACTGGTATGTTCATTGGGGGGGGTCATAACAAACACGGTACAGGATCGAGGTGCACGCTGCCGAAGCAGTGTCGTCCCCCCTCTCCCCGACGGCGATGGCGGTGTGACCGATCGAGCTACAAGAGGAGCTTGTTCAGCAGGATCAGGAGTGGTCAGATGCACTACCTCACTGGGCCTGAGACCATCACACGACGCGTCCGTAACCGTCTCGGATTTGCGTGGAATCGAACCACTCCGGGATGGGCAAGCCCATCATTCGAGTTGTGTTTCCCTCGCCTGCAAGAGAGATGAGGGGGGGGGCACAGGCTTCGTTCCCAGCTGTGCCAGGGGAGGGGGAGGGGGAGGGGGCCGGGGGGGGGGGGGGGGGGGGAGCAGGCAGGGGGCTCAGCCGGTCGAAAATGCCGGCATAGCAACTTGTAGACGTACTACACACACCATAGTACACTGTGTGTAGTGTGTAGTGTGTGGAGGGTGGCACAGGCGTCCGAATTCAGACGCCCCCCCCAGGACCGATGCTGAAGGCGTCGGGGCTGTATTGAACTGAAGGCAGCGACTGTGCGCACCAGGAAGAGCAGCAGCTACTGTAGCGCGAAGTAGTCGACAATTCGGCAAGAGGAATCACTCGTTGTTCACACCCGAACGTTCCTTCTTGATGTTCATGATCGCGTCGCGCATCTCGAAGTAGCGCGGCGACAGCAGCGGCTTCGAGAGGAAGTCGGCGAGGTTGTCGGCCGTCTTGACGAGGGGGACGGTGATCTCGAACGACTCGACGGCGTTGCGTACGTAAAAGTGGCGGCGCAGGAAGTGCTTGGATCGCGCGTGGTGCTCCGGGTTGTAGGAGAGGTCGTGCGCGGCCTTGCTGTCGGTGACGAGCTCGGTGGGGCGATCCACGGGCACGAGCGAGGAGTCGATCCCCTTGAGCAATTTGCGGAAGTACACGACCTCCTTTGCGGCCTCGGACAGCGCGATGATCTCCGACTCGCACGAGGAGAGGGCGACACAATTCTGCTTCTTCGATCCCCACGAGAGGACAGCGCCTTGCCAATGAATCAGCCAAGCGGAGGTCGAATACCGCGTCTCCCACGAAGCGTCGCTTGAAGCGGTCAGCCGGGTCGGCTTTGCATCGTAGGTGAGGCCGATTGTCTGGTTGTAGTGCAGGTAGACAAAGATGCGGTCGAGCTCGCGCATGAGTTCCGGAGTCGGGTTCGCCATGCACCGACAAATCTGGTTCAGCGGGTAAGCAATGTCAGGGCGAGTGTTCGTCGCGAGGTACATTAGCGAACCGCATTTTTCTTGAGTCGGCTTCACGAGCTCCGGGTGCGACGGGTTGGCTGGATCTCGATTCGGATCGTTGCAGATTGCATCGACGATCTTCGGCAAAGCGCTGGAGTGAGGCAGCACCTTGCGGCTATCGAGGCCAGAGGGCGGCTCTGGCATGAAGCGTTGAAGAAGCTTGCCGACATACTTGGTTTGGTGCAGAGTGAAGAAGATGGTCGTGACGGTCAATCTCTACTCCGAGCATGTCGTCGAGGCGGCCTTCGTCCTCGACCTCCCAATCGCGTTGGAGCCGATCGATTAGCGTTGCGTAGAACGAGTTTGGATCGACTGGATCTCCATTTGGCTGTAGCGGCGCGGAATGCACGATGGTGAGGTTGTCGACGTACAGCCCGACTGCCAGGATCTCGTTGCCGGCCGGATCGTCGTAAACGTACACGCATCCATCTGAATCGTCGAGCTTTCGCATGCCGAGAGACTCGAACCACACGAACAGTTTGCGTTGAAGCCGGCGACCGGCTTGCGGCATGCCGTAGATGGGCTTGACAACGCGGCAGATGCGCGGTGAGTTGTCGCCGCCAGGGACGGGAGGGACGTGGCAGTAGACGGCCTCGCCATCGATGATATCGCCCTGAAGGTAAGCCGCCGTCCAATCAAATTCGCGGATACCGCAGCCGTAGCGAGCCGCGTATGCGCAAAGCGTTCGATTGGTGCTGGAGCGGCTAGTTCCGGCCCAACTTTGGTCGAAGTCGACACCAGCCTGCATTGAGCAACCTTGGACGCAGATGCGAGCCTTGCAAGTACCGTCACGTTTGCGCTTGAAAACGTAAACCATGTTGTGCACGCGTCGATCGGGCGGGGGAGACTCGCCGGGCTCGAGGTAGACCCAGGACTTGTTGCGCGTGTGGTTCGCCCATTCCTTCTTTATTGCTTCGACGAAGCTCGGGTCCTCGCACGCAGCTGCGAAAGTCGACGGCGCGTCGGGGGAGTCGGCACGCGCTGGGATCCTGCGCCGCACAGAGGTACTGGCTAGAGCAGACTCGACCTCGCACCACTCTTCGAAAAGGGCGTTGCCAAGGGCGGAGAGCAGCATCTTTCCTTCGATCGTTGCGACAGGATCGTCGTCGCCGGTCGCCTCGATGGACGAGTATTGGTACACTGGCTATGAAGGCCTGTACAGTCCCTGGTGCCTGGTCGCCTACTAGAGGCCTAGTACGCCTCCCCCCCCCCCCCCCCCACACACACACCCAAAGCAGCACCCACGGCGCCCAGGCACCACAGGGCGGCCCTGCTCACAACGCAGCCGGCACCATCGGGACCCTAGTCCTCGGAGCGGTCCGGGCCGAGATCGGGTCCGGCTTCGGGACAAAGAGCGCCATCCCGAACTCGTTGACATTCGTAGAGCGGCGCCAAACGGTCTCTGGCCAAGCGTGGTGCGACGAGACGCGTCGGTGCCGGCCTCGCTTGGAATGGTGATCGCATACTTTGGGTCTTGAGCCATCTCTATTGTGCAGACGAGAACGGGACTCGGGCGCCTGGGGGCGCGAGGGTCCGACACACGAGTTCCGCGCACGGACGGACGTAACGATCCGGCCATCGCGTCACGTTCCACACCTTCCGGTGAGTTATTCTATGTCGGTTCCTCTCCTCGCGTTGTCGGATAACCTACATAGCCGCTGCGCGGCTATCTCCGACGGTAGAAGTCAAAACGTGCGCCTCACGGCCGTCTCGCTTGAACGGCCGCTTCCGCAGAGTCCAGAGTCGACCGATAGCCGCCGCTCCACACCCGGCAAAGGCACTCGATTGCGCGAGATATCCCGAGATGAGGTACCCCCCTGATCTCCCAAAAGATTTCCGCTTTGGAATGCTCTTGAGTGAGCTTTGTGGGGGGTCGGGGGTTGGAGCTTGGTGAGTGCTGAGTCGTGAGACAGAGAGGGGAGAGGAGGCTCCTGCGCGGCCACCTAAATTCCCGAGTCGGACGCTGCACCCCTCCACAGCGCCCCCCACCCACGTCACCGCCACAGGCGCAGGAGCGGCGGTAGAAGTCAAACGTGCGCCTCACGGCCGTCTCGCTTGAACGGCCGCTTCCGCAGAGTCAAGAGTCGACCGATAGCCGCCGCTCCACACCCGGCAAGGGCACTCGATTGCGCGAGATATCCCGAGATAAGGTACCCCCCTGATCTCCCAAAAGATTTCCGCTTTGGAATGCTCTGAGTGAGCTTTGTGGGGGGTCGGGGGTTGGAGCTTGGTGAGTGCTGAGTCGTGAGACAGAGAGGGGAGGAGTGTTGAGACTTGAGTTGTGAGTTGAGAGTCTGGAAGAGAGAGTGTTGAGATTTGACTTTTTGCGCACAGTATAATCAGTATACGTCCCCGCCCCCGGGCAGCGGGCTCAGCGGCGGAAACAAGACCAGCCGTGGGTGCGGGTGTCTCTACCTTGTCGCATGTCGGTTGTCGCATGTCGGAGCACGGACGGAGGATCCGACCGACGGACGCACGTCAAACTATTCGTTCACATTCACGGCCGTACACTAGGGGTAATTCGGCCGTCCGCGAGCCCCTAGCAGCCTAGCTCGCCGACGGCGAGAGAGATGCCACGAGGGGTCGCGGTGGCGTCCATCGCCAGGCTCCCTAGCTCAACCGACGACTCTTCGTGCCTCGCCCGGGAGATCGGAGCGTTCGGACCCGGCCGTTCGCGATTGGTCATGCAGCAATGAAAATGAGACTTCGTTCCCGTGTGGTGCCCCCCGCGCGTGTATGGACACATGTGCATGCACATCCACATGCACATGCATGTGCATGCAATACTCGGCACCCCGTGATCTGTGTTCATGCGACTCTCACTTCTTGCCAAAGTGCGGTGACAGACCAAGAATCTTACTCCTATCCAGTGGATGAGGCGGCGACGGCTCGGGCGCCAGTGGCGCGGCTGGCGACGCGGGAGGCGGCGAGGGAGGTGGCGGCGAACGGTTCGGGCGGTGACAGCGGAGGCGTGTTCGGGAGGGGCCGCTGCCACCACGGGGGTGGTGGCGCCCACGGGGGTGGTGACGTCGCGGGGGGCCGAGGCGGGCTTGGTGGGAGCGGCGGCTTTGAAGGCGGCGGCGGGGAGGGCGGGGAGGGGTCGGAGGCCGGCGGCGGCGGCGACGGCTTCGGTTGCGGGGATAGCGGCGGCGGCGGCCCGGCCGGTGGCGGCGTGGATGGCGCGGGCAACGACGGTGGTTCGGGAGGGTGCGGCTGCCACCACGGGGGTGGTGGCGCCGCTGGTGGTGGCGGCGTCGCTGGTGGTGGTGGCGCCAGAGGGGGCGGCAGCGGCGGCGGACGAGGTGGCGGCGTTGGCGGCGGAGACGGTACGAGCGGTGGGGGCGTGACTGGTGGCGACAGAGGCGGCGGCAGCGACGGCGGCGTGATTGGTGGCGGCGGCGTTGGCGGCGGCGGGGGCGGCGCGGCTAGAGGCGAGGGCGAGAGCGGCGGCATGCCGGACGGCGGCGGAGGCGTGGGCGGCGAGGGCGGCGAGGGCGGGGGGAAGATACAGTGGTGCTCCACGGCGCCGTCGACGCACTGCTGCCAGGAGGCGCCCCTCTCGTGCTTGCAGATGTAGAAGACGGTCCCGTCCGAGTGGTACGCGCTCTCGCAGAGAGCGGCGTCGCGGTCGCGCGCCGGCTCCTCGCAGCGGGCCTGCGGGGGCGAGAGAGGAGGAGGTCGAGAGGACTCTGAGAGGGTGTCGAGGGGGCTAGTGAGTGACGGGCCTGCGGAGGCGAGAGTGACCGCAGGTTGACCCTGCCGATCAGGGAGGCGCAGCCGACCATCTAACAAGGAGGAGGGGAGGGAGGAAGGGTGGAGCGTGCGAGATGGAGAAAGGAGGACCGTCGTGAGCGAGGCTCGCTCTCGCACCGGAAGCGATGCCCTGGCGGCCCTCGCAGCCTTTGCTGCTTCAAGCCTTGCTCTTGCCGCAACCGGTGGAGAGGGCGGCGGCAGGTGCATCCACCAGAGTATCGCCGGGTACGCCCCCCCTACTGCCGGTGGCGGCGCTGGCGTCAGCCCGTGGAGCGTCGTCGCTGCTGGCGGTGGCGGATGCGGTGACAGCCAGTAGAGCCCTACGGGCGGCGGCGGCGGCGGCGGCGGCGGCGGTGGCGGCGTCAGCTGCACTTGTGGGGCCGGCATCGCCATCTTGATGTAGCACTCGGATCCAAATAATGGGGTGGCGCGGAGCACGTCGGACGAGTACGACTTGCAAAGTGTGTACTTTGTCAAGCGCGAGTGCTCAAACGCTTTGCACCACACTCCGCTGCCGCACAGCCTGGCGCACACGTCGAGCGGCACGTTCCAGCGCGACGTCGGGCTGGAGCCGCCGTGCGAGTGACAGCCGCCGCCGGGACGGGGCCTGGCCCAGAAGTATCCGCCCACGAGCTCCATCTCGGGTGTTTTCCGACGACACAGGGGGTGAGACGGGGTCGTTGTTACGCGTGAGAGAATCAAAGAGATATGTATGTAACTAGTGAGACGACTCGAGATTGGTTCGAGATTGGGGCAGAGCGAGTGGGAGACTTTTCGGCGGGCGAAATGCGGCGGTTTGGATGCGTCCCCTTTGGGACGACCTGTTGGTACGACCTGTGGGACGACCTGTGGCAGCGACCGATGCCGTCACCGGACGCGGCGGCGAGGCACACGGGCGCCGGCGTGGCGCGTCGGCAGGCCCACCACGAGCGGATGCGCGACGAGCGCGCTCGGGAAGCGGCCGCGGGCGACGCGGAGCTTCCGCCGGAGGACGACGCGGTCGAGATGGCGAGCGCCGCCCAGCTGCTGGACAGCGTGGCGGAGGTGGGCCCGAACTACACCCTGCTGCGCAGCAAGGAGACGAAGGCGAAGCGGCGGAAGCGACAGCGCGAGGATGCCAGGGCGGCGCTCGACGGCCACACTGTCCTGTCCACCGGATCGCGCCTCGAGATCTTCTGCGACAGTGAGCGGTGGTACCCTGCGACCGTCATGGCGCGGGAGGAGGACGGGGACGGACGGATCGCGCACCAGGTCGAGTACGACGGCTACCCGGATCGGCGGTGGTGGCACATGCTGGACGACGAGCGGTGGCGAGCCGTCGCAGAGCAGGCCGGCACGGGCGCAGGCGGCGCTGCCGCAGACGGGGATGGGGATGCGGCGATGGACCGCGCGGACGGCGAGCGGGGCGCCCGTGCCGCGGGCGACGCCGAGGCGGCCGAGGTGCGGCCGGCGCCGCCTCCTGTGCGCCGGGGTGTGCGGCGCAGCGCGCTGGCGGACGCCCTCGAGGCGGAGGATGACGAGCGGCAGGAGGAGGCCGCGTGCGGCGATGGGCGGCCGATGCTAGCGCCACACGGGCCGGCGCTGTCGGTGCAGCTTCGGCGCGTGCGCCTGCGGCTGCGCGAGTTCCTGGCGACGCAGGCCGCGGCGGGGAAGAGCGTGCCGATGCAGCGGACGGCCCTCGGTCTGCACCCGACGGTGCGGTGGACGATCCGCTTCGGCAAGTGGCTGGCGACGACGCGAATCACCGCGCCGAGGGCGAGCCGGTGCACGCGACCGAGCGGGGCGACGCGCGGGACGAGGAGCCGACGGTGCGCACGGGGCGCGGCGAGAACACGGTCTAGCGTGGGATCCTGTAGACTATTACCCAGGGTGCAAGCTGCATGCCGTCGTCGCCTTTTTTTTGTGTTG
>NW_005196289.1:0-1327 GCF_000372725.1 Emiliania huxleyi CCMP1516 | reverse complement strand
CATTTGGGGAGGGTGGTTGACATCGTGATTTCGGCGGAAAATTTCTTTTTCTGCCGTGAAAATTCCGGCGTGAAGAGAGGTGAAAACCCGACATTCGTGGATAAAGCAGACACCAGACCTCGTTTTCCCATAGGGTTTCTGATGCGGTTCCCCATGGCGGTTTCCCATAGCCGAAAACCCACGGGTCGGTCGGTTTCTGCGGCGCGCTCTGTTTTTTTCTGGGATCTGTTTTCTGGGACACCCGCCTCGATTTCCCGTGGGATCTGCCTGTGGGTCTGGTTTCTGCGGTGTGAATACATCTCCCGCTTCGTCCTAATGAGCTCATTCCGGCCAATGAACAGGTGACCACCATCCGAATTTTTTTCAAGTGGGAACCATGCCGGAAGCGCTGCCTGTCGGGCCGCCCGCCTCTCCTGGCGACGGCGTGGCCCTGAGCGGCGCTGCTGCAGCCCTGAGCGCAGCCGGCACGTGCGGTATGGATATGGCAAGATCGTCCCGGATGCTCTAACGAGAGGCTGATACCGGTACGACAGAAGCAAAACAGGCCGTGTGGGGTGTGGGTGTCACGAGGACAGACGTCCACGAAGACGGTGGACGATATAACATAGTGGTGTCTGGTTTATCCATACCTCAAACCCGACGGGAGGGCCCAGACCTACCCTACCTACCCCGGGATGGAGGCCGCCCAAGCAAAAATAATACACACCTGGTCAGACCAGAGATTTTACTTTATACGCCCCCCTCCCTCCGAATGCGCACCCGGCACCCCCCAGGGTCGGGGCTCTTTGGCACGCGTAGCCCGATGCCGATTTGCCGATCATCCGGCCGGCGCGGCCCGGGAGGCTGGTGCGCTTCAACTTAGGCTGTACAAGCTTTTCCTCTCGCACCCCGTCTCGTTTCCTACAGCACCCTCTTTTCCTCTCTATTTTCCCGGGAAAACTCCGTGGAAATCCGTCAAATTTTGGGCTCTGAGCCGAGTCTGAGGCTGAGGCTGGTTGGGCCCCAAATCAGCCAAATTTATAGGCCAAATTGGCAAAATATTGGGAATTTTGCGGAGAACCCGGGTATACCTGGAAATCGTACCCTCTGCGACCGCCTGGGTATTTTGATTTGTGTTGATTTCCTCAATTTTGCCTCAGATTTTGCCCCACGCAGACCAGCTCTCAGACTCAGGGAAACTCGCGAGTTTCCAGAATGGAGCACCAAACACCCTCTGTTTTCCGTGGAAATTTTCGGAAACGCAAAGTGCTGGGAACCCTCTGGTTTCCTTTGTTTGTTTCGTCATACTCCATACACCGCCGGGGCCGGGCCCGACGATACAGGACGG
>NW_005196290.1:0-1327 GCF_000372725.1 Emiliania huxleyi CCMP1516 | reverse complement strand
CGCCGCCTCATCGCCGCCGCCGCCGTCGCCGCCGCGCGCGTCACACGGTTGTCGTGGATTCCGTCGGAGGTAGGACCGCGGTATTCGATGCCTGCTAGTACGCCGTGCGGCATAGGGACGTCTGCGTGGCGTCGCCCATCCTTCGCCTTGAGCGGATACTCGGTGATGACGTACTTCCAGCCGGGCGAAGTGCGCGAGATGCCGAGGAAGGCCGCCATCTCGCCCGTGGGTGAGACACCGTTCGCCACAAGGTGGGGGGGGCGACTTGACGATCATCTTGCACGCCCACGGGTAGAACATGTTCATCTTGGGGCGCTGCCCGGTCTTGAGCTCGTACGCTGACTTGCCGGTGTCGCGCACGGCGAAGGTGGCGTTGGCGATGGTGGCCGCGTACACCCAGGCGTAGCCCCAGTACTGGTAGAGCTGGGCGGCGCCATGCCCCCCTGCGCGCGCCATCATCTCCCGCACGATCCTGCCGCAGGTAGCGTTCGCACGCTCGCACGCCCCATTCTGCCACGGCTCGTAGGGGCAGCTGTGGCGGAGGGTGATGCCGTACTTGAGGCAGAGCTCGCGCACGGCGCTGGAGTTGAGGACGACCTCGTTGTCGCAGAACGCAACTCCTCCGCGGAACGTGTGCCCGTCCTTTCCCTCGTTCTCGGCGAAGTACTTGCGCAGGTAGGCAGGCGTCTGGCCCTTGGTCTGCAGTGGTCTCTCAAGTCCTTCACAGAAGAGGCTGCGGCCGCGTCCACTCCAAAGCCTTGACCGGCCGGCTCAGGGGGATGGACGACTCGCGCCTGATCGGCGTCTCGCCGCTCAAGCTCTCTAAGCGCGCATCCACCGACGTCGCCTTTGTCTTTGTCTTCCTCCTCTCGGTCGGCGCTGCCGTCGCGTGCGGGCTCCACGGCGCGGCGAACGGCGACCTGGAGGCGCTCACCTCGCCCCCAGAGGGCTGCGGCCCCAAGCCCGGCGCGGGCGTCGCGCGCCGCCTTCTCGCCTCCGCGCCCGACCCAGTCCCGACCACCATCTTGCGCCACGCCTGGTACCTACTGCCGCTCACGGCCATTGTCGCTGCCGCCGGCGGAGGGATGGTGCTCGCGCTGCGCTCCTGTGCGCGGCCCTTTGTCTACTCTTCGATGGCGCTCATTCCCATCTCGATGGCGTCCTCCGGCGCCGCGGTGCTCTCCCAGTCGCCCCCCCTCGGCTACATCATGTTTGGCGTGGCGGCCCTGTACGTGCTGCTCCTCTGGTGCTCGCGCCGCGGGCTCCGTCTGTGCGCGGCGCTGCTGGAGAACGCGGCGGTCGTGCTCGTCACGCACCCCTCGCTCCT
>NW_005196291.1:0-1328 GCF_000372725.1 Emiliania huxleyi CCMP1516 | reverse complement strand
CCAACGCCCGCCGGCTGCGGCACCTGCCGGACAGTAGGGGGGGGGAGCGTGGCGTGGGGCAGAGGGGAGCGAGGAGGGGCGAGGCGACACAGGACGAGCGCGCGCGTGCGCGCACGTGGGCGGGCGGCGGGCGGCGGGCACGCACCTGGAAGGGCACGAGAGGCACGAGAGGCCCCAGAGTCGAGTGCTGCACCGAGTTGACGTTGGCGCCGTGCTCGAGCAGGAGAGCCGCCGGCGGCGCGAAGTGCAGTCGGTCAGCCGGCGCCGGTCCATCGCATGCCGCTGGCGCCGGGCCGTGCGATCAGTCGAGTGAAGGGTTGGCTAGCCTTGCCGTTCAAGATGAAGCCCGCCATGTCGGCATCGGCTGCTGCACGTTGAAGGAACTGGGCGGCCGAGCCGACGACGGGCACGATCCGCTTGCTCTCCTTGTGCTGCAGCCACGGTAGCTCGCGCAGCATCCGCCAGCCGTCCTTGCAAAGGTAGCCAACGACGCCTCGCGAACCCTCGCCGACCAGCTCGAGCATGTTGTTGTAGGTCGGTTTGGTGTTCTTGCCGAACATCTGCGACAGCGCGGACCTGCCCGCGACCACGTGGACGACGCCCGCCGAGTCCACGAGCGTCCATGATGGCTCCAGCGCCATGATCGACGCGGATCTTCGAGGTGTTCAAGCGGGCGCCGGTAGATCTTCGAGGTGTTCACGCGGATCTTCGAGGTGTTCAAGCGGCGGTGGAAATGACTTTCCTCATCAGCGAACCTCCGCCCAGCAAAAACTCAGGACCCGCTGACGGTGACAATCGTTGTTGTGATATGTGAATAGTGAAAGTGCCGTACATTCGGCACAGAGATTTCTCGACGCGTTTGGAGAGACGAGAGTGGGTGTTTTCTTTCTTTTAGTCGTGCCACCTCTCCCGACTTCCCTGGTGAAGGTCGCCGTGCCCGAGACCCAGCCCGCGGCGAGCGTCGGGGACGCGGGGAGAAACGCCCGCTTCTTCACACCCCCACTTGCCGCACTAGACACCCTGCGAGAGCTCGGGGGGCCGCCGGCGGAGGCGGCGGGGCGCGCAGGCCGCCGGTGGCTCTAGAGACCGCCACTTTTGGAGGAGGGGCCGCCGTGGGGCTCACTCGACGCGCGCGCGCTTCGAGACGACGCGCAGCGGCGGCACCGCCGCCGCAGGGTCGCCGTTGAGCGGCTCGAGCACCGCCTGGGGCCGAGAGGGTGGAGATGGAGGCGGGTGTCGGCAACCCGCACCGAGGATAGGGTTCGGCGGCGGCGGCCGGACCGAGAGGGGGAGGGGGGGGGGGGGGCTGTCCCCTTTTTGCGGCCCGG
>NW_005196292.1:0-1328 GCF_000372725.1 Emiliania huxleyi CCMP1516 | reverse complement strand
ATTCTTATTCCCATTTCGTGCACAAAGAGCACAAAGGTGGCACCTCGCCCCTCGGCCAGCTGAAGCTCTCGACTCGTCGACCGAGCTCTGGACGATGCCGACCTCAAACCACCAGCGCCAGGAACGACGTGCCGCAGGTTTTCGCCGCGCATCTGTTGCGACCGACGACGTGCCCGACGCCGTCCCGCGGCCGCAAGGAAGAGGCCCGCGCAACCACTTCTGGGACCCGCGGCCGCCGGGCGTGTGGCGGCACAACGAGTCGAACGAACCGTACCAGAGCAGAGCGGCGCGTCTCGCGAGCGCCCGCAGCCGCCACGCCGCCGCCGTCCGCGGCCGACGGTGGTCGCGAATCAACGCGGCGCGGTGCACCGCTGCGCCTGTCCTTGCGCGCCGCTGGACGTCGGCCGAGAAGACCGCTTCCCTCTGGGGACCCGGCTCCGCGAAGATCGCGCGCGCGTCGTGAGTGGCGGCGCGCGCGCGATCTCTGTTCCCGGGCACGCCGGTCGCAGTGGCATGGGCTCCCAGGCTCAAAAGCGCTCAACAGCGAGCTGCTCCTCCTCCTGCCGCCGCTCCGCTCACCGAGACAACTCGGTGCCGCCGTTCTCGCCGCCGCCGCCGCCGCTGCCGCCTCCGCCGCCTCCGCCGCCGCCGCCGCCGCCTCGCGCCTTGCCTCCGTCACCGCCGCCCTCCATCTCGCAGCGGCGCGTCCCTCTGATGGAGCGGGCTCCTCGCTCGTTGGCGCCTCGCGCCCTCGCCGCCGCCCCCCCTCTCGCCGCCGCTCCGCTCGTGGCCGCCCCATCCCCTGTCAATCCCGCCGCCTCCCCTGCCAATCCCCCGCACCACCGCCGCCACCGCCTCGCGCGTTTAGCGGGCCTTTTTAAGCTTAGCCTTAGGAATAGGAGGACAGCCTATAAAGAAAAGAAACGCCATGCGTTCCAAGTGCTCCAAGTGCAATGTCGAAGGTGCCACCTTTATCAACCACAAAAAAGGCCCGCGCGTGCTGCGCGGGCCCGGCGAGCGACTAGCGAGCCAACCTGCTAGTTATTTAGATTCGTGAATACACCGACAACACGGGACCTCGCTCGCTTTGGGGTGTCTCTGAGTGAGCCGTGGAGTGAGCCAGTACTGCAACAGTGATACCATAATCTGCCATGGATGGCAACGCTGGGAAGGTTGGCCTGCTGAAGACGACTGGTTTCTTCGGCTCGAAGCGATTCTGTGTCTTAAGCGACCACAACTTTGTCGCCTACGAGTCGGACGCCTGCAAGACAGTCAAACTCAGCGTCTCCGTCTGCGGCGCCAAGGTGTCCTCAGCTGACGACAAACTC
>NW_005196293.1:0-1328 GCF_000372725.1 Emiliania huxleyi CCMP1516 | reverse complement strand
GTTCAACGAGAATCCGTCGTAGCCCGTGTATATCGATTTCCGCACGTCGATTTCGGGGGTCTGCTCCGGCGTGCGCCTGGAAGATGTTGACCATGAGAGGGCTTTATTCTCTGGCTCGTCCACAGACTCGGCCAGGAAGGTTGACATGCGGCGTAATCTCCACGCGCAAGTGGACCTTGTTCTTGTGCTTGGATTTGGCGACCTCCATATGAGTCTTCTCCTTTAGCGCCATGCTGAGGTCTACCACATTCATCGTGATCTTGGCGCCGGGGGGTATGTTACACCGCTCGCCTGTTAGGGTCATAAGACAAAGGCGGGGGGGGGGGGTCAAGGATATTTATTTTTTTTGCGGGGGGACGGGTTTCTTTTCCGCACCGTCGAGGTAGGTGGCGACGAAGCCGTCGCTGATGGGCAGTGGGATGCCCGGCGTCGCAAAGCGGGTCAGCATCGCGTCGAAGTCGACCATTTCGTCCGAGCTTGAGAGGTAGTAGGTGTTGCGGTTTTGGTGCAAGTTGAATTTTGCCCCCTCGTACTCCATGTCGAGCGTCATGCACTCCACAACGGTCCCCACGTGGGTGTTGTTCATGTGGGTCGTCTCGATCATCAGCGCCTTTTCCACGTACGGGAGGGACTCGCCCATCGCAGCCTGCATTCCCTATGGCAGAAATTCGCGGCTATATGAGCAGCTATAGAGGTGTGTTGTGCATAAGTTGGGCTCGGGGGGGGTGGGGGGATCTGCGTGGTTGCGCGTGGCGGCGGAGTCTGCTGAGTCTGCAGCGGCGGCGGCGAGGCGGAGGGAGGCTGCGGCGACGGCGAGGCGGAGGGAGTCGGCGGCGGAGAGGGGGGTGGCGGGCTCGGCGGCGGCGGCGACGGTGGGTCGTGCCCGAAGTAGCGTCACGCGCCACGAGCCCGTAGACCGACGAGGACTCGCGCAGGAGGATATCTTGAGCTGCCGGTGCGTGCACTCGACGAGCCACGCGAGGTGAGATGCCGCGTGGGAGGGCGAGGTGCCCGCGAGCCCGCTGCTTCGAAGCCTCGGCTGGCGGTAGCGAGCTGCCCCTCACAGCGCGAGGCGGTGCCTTGGCGTCGCGCGTGGAGCGCTGGGGAGAGCACCATTAGAGATCGCACTTGCCACAGGTTTCCATTAGGTGTAGCGTCCGCCGGACAATACGAGCATTAGGGGTCTAATGGGAGCCGCGGACACAACGTAGTGTCCGGCGGACACTTCACCTAATGGCTCCACCTACTGACCACCGCTTCTAGGGGTGAGCCTTCTATGGCTTTTATCGACCATCGTGGGATCGAGCAATATCCGATTTGCACCCCAG
>NW_005196294.1:0-1328 GCF_000372725.1 Emiliania huxleyi CCMP1516 | reverse complement strand
GATGAGGCGGCCGCCGCGACACCCGATGGGCTGGCGGTGAGCTTCGCCTCGGTCGACCCTGGCTTCTGCGCGACGGACCAGAACAACAACCAGGGCCACGTCCCCGCTGCGCAGGGCGCAACGACAGCCGCGACGCTGGCCGCGGCTGGTGATCAGGGTGGCGGAGCCGGCATGAGCGGGCGGCACTTTTACGAGGGGAGAGAGATGAGCTGGACGTACGGCGTGCCGCTGGCCTAGGGCCCGATGCGGCGTTTTGTAACTTTTTGTCTCGTTAAGGGGAGGCAGGGGGCGCGTGCCGCGTGTAAAAGTATAGTAGGAAACGTGGGCAAACTCTCCTCGAGGCAAACTCGCGCTCCGACCGGAGCTTCAGCTACGATCGAGGGGTCCGTACCATGCCATGGGCATGGCATGTGCGGACTCGACCCTATATCCAGTTACTTACCACTTACGTACCAGTTTTAGTCGCCACAGTTAGAAACGCAGTTGCTGAGCAACGTCCAACGAAATTGTTGTGCACTCGCACATTAGGCAGCTCAAGCGGCACGGAGTTAGCAACGCCGAGGCAATCTGCGGCACCTACATAAAGAAGCTTTGGGCAACGCTTGGCGAGGAGTGGTCGTGGGGGAACGTCCCAAAGATTGTGGCCGAGATCACCACGAGTCCAAAATGCCGGACGGTGTGCAACGACTGAACGACATCCGCCAGGCGTCGGTGATTGTTTTTGAGGAGGACGAGAACACACTGCCACACTTCAAAGATATCTTGCTCACCGTTATTTCCAAGGTTTGCGGCTACACGGGTCCTGAGCCAGGTGCCAACAAGCAGTACATCTTTGTGCGCGACCAGCGCCAGCTCGGTGGCATCGAGCTTCGAGGTCGTGGACGGCAACGGTCGCGACGTCAACAACGTCGGTCTGCTCCCGGGCGGTGTTATGGCTGGCGGCGGGCAAGCCAAGGAGTCGCTTTGCTTCGAGTCGCAGGTTACGCATAAGTTCTACCCGGGTCAGCCTGTCACGGTCTCACCACGCCATTTTGGTGACGAGGGCCGCTCGCCTGCAGAGGGGACGGTGGTTCGCTACAGTACTGCGCTTGTCGCAGGCAGTTCCTTGTCAACACGCCAAGTGCGCGACAAGAGGGGCTTCGTGGTTTCGGTAGCGAGGAGCTGGTTAAGGTGAGGATGTCGAGCGGGTGTCGAGTGTGTTGTCAAGAGATGCAGGTGCAGCCCATCAACAAAACTTGGGCAGCAGTTGCAAAGCTGTTTTATCCCTTAGTTGCAGCCTCTCAGTTGCACCCTGTTGATGTAGCACAACCTGAGCACAACCAGTAAGC
>NW_005196295.1:0-18623 GCF_000372725.1 Emiliania huxleyi CCMP1516 | reverse complement strand
TGTCGCATCGTCGGCGCGGACGCGTTTCTCGAGGAGGCGATGGGCGTGCCGTGGGTGAAGCGGCGCGCCGCGGTGCGCGGGCGACAGACGCAGGTGCTATCGATGCAGGGCAAGGTCGTCCACCTCTCGATCGCGGATCTGCGCGGCACGAAGCGGTACACGATGGTGCTGGACGGCTCGCCGCAGCGCGGCAAGGGCTTCTGCGGGCTGCCGGTGGAGACGCGAGTCACGCCGCGCGCGGGCGGGCTCGACATGCGCGAGACCTACTCACATGCGCTCGGCGGCGCGGAGCACGGCTCGCCGTGCCGTGGCGGCGAACAGCCGACATTTGTCTCGCGGCGCGAGGTCGTGGGCTCAGGCGAGATGTGCGTCTCGGTGTCGCGCAAGCTGCCCTGCGGACGGACGGTGAAGATGAGCACCTTCTATGCGCGAGCCAAGGGCGGCGGCAGCTGAGAGGGCGCGGGGACGCCGAGGGTGAAAGTGTCGCACACGAAACTCTCATGTTTGGCATGACGTCGGCTCTGTGTCCTCTGTCTCTCCTCTCGTCCTAGCTCTGAGGACAGAGGCCGCCAACGCGCAACGGGGAAGTTTATTTAATATTATTAACGAAAAACCGCGCGCCGGGTGGCCACCGAGAGAGGGCACCCCCTGCCTGCCCACCCCCGGCCCCCGCCTCGCGAGACGGTCCGCGGACCGCGCGCTGGGGAGACGCGCGTCATGCAGTTGCATGTATGTATGTAGGAAGGAAGAACGGTCAGCTTTCGGTCTGGAATCACCGGGTTTCTTTTTTATCAGAATCCCACACGTGTATGCTGTTGCTCGCATCCCTGTTGCTCGCATCCCTCTCGACACCGAGATGCACCCTCACGAGTCGTGCCTCGATCGCCATGCGCCTCGACGGCTCCGGCCAGCCTTTTGACGAGGAGCAGCGTCGGAGCGAGCTATTTGATCTCTACCACGTGCCCGACAGCGTGGTTGTGTCAGATGGCGTTGCCGCTGCCGTTGATGTGGCTCCGGCAAAGCGCATCGATGCGGCTCCCGCGAAGCGTCTGATCGACCTCTTCCCCGAGGCCAGCGACAGCGCGGAAGACAGCGAGCGGCTGCTCGGGCGCGTGCTGGGCGGGCTGAAGCGGCGGCTGAGCCGGCGCAAGGACGCCGAGACTCTTCTCCGGCTCGAGGCGCTGCTCGAGGCGTGCTCCTCCATCTAGATCTGCATCACTCACGGCATCGCCCATCTCACGCACCAATTCTCCTGCAGGACAAGAAGGAGCTGCGCCGCCTCTCGAGGGAGGTGACGCTCTCGAGCAGCGCGATGGACTTCTGGGCAGAGCTCTCCCAGAGCCTCCGCCGCAGCAGCGGCGTGCAGGAGAGCACAGCCCGGGAGGAGGAGGAGGAGGAGGAGGAGAATGAGGAGCCCTTCGGCCGGTCCTTCGAGGAGGCGGCCAAGAGGCTCTGCCCGCCGCCTGGCGCAGCGACGTGCTGCGAGAAGCCTCTCTTCACACGCGTCTACCTGTGAACAGGCTCGACCGTGTGTGGCGCCGCGACGCGCTGCGCGCCCTCGAGGCGCTCGAGAAGGCGCCGGCGCAGCTCGAGGCGGAGGTGCGGCGGCAGAGGCTCGCGGGGCTCCAGGCGGAGCTGGCCACCCTCGGGCTGCAGTCGCGCCGGCCGGCGGCTATCACGCAGGCGGAGCTGCGGCGTGCTCGCGTGGCGCGGGCGCGCGAGATCCACCCGGACCTGAGGCGAGGCCGCGAGGCGGCGGGCGCGGGCAGGCGGGGGCTCTTCGGGCGAGGCAGAGGCGCGCGCAAGGGGGCGGGGGAGGGGCGGGCTCAGGGGTCGTCCTTGGCGGAGGGCGGGGAGCAGGGGAGGGAGCGGGAGGACCAGGACCGGATGAGCGCGCTAAACGCGGCGTACGAGCGGGTCCGGCGCGCGCTGAAGGCGCCCGTGTACGACTGGCGCACGTAGTCTAGTAGAGAGAACACGAGTGCTCGCGTGCTCGGGCTCCTCGATCGGCTGCAGCGCATGCGCTGCCCCGACGACTGCCATCATGCCTGGCCTGTATGTATGTAGAAAGATGAACAACAGTCAGGCTCGGACTGGACACCAACGCGGTATGGGTGGACGCGGGACAGATGATGACGACACGCACGATAGAGCTGTCAAACGTTAACTTTGGGCCTAACAGTTGCACTATTGTTGGCTGAAAATCCTCAACGTTGTTCAAGTGTTCTCCCCAGCCCAAGCTGTTACTGTTTGTTACTGTTGTTACTGTTGTTCAGTGGTCAGCAAGCAGAAAATGCCAAAAAACCCGGGTAAAACCCGAAAATACCTGGGGTTTTCCAGGTATTTTCGGGTATTACCCGCACTGGACGCTGGAGATCGTCGTGGGTCACTGCCGGGCCTTCCTTATTGTTGTTCAGCTGGCCTAACGTTAGCTACTGTTGTTGGGGAGCCCCACTGTTGTTCTGTTGTTACTGTTAACACTAGCAACACTGTTCAGCTCTTAACGTTTGACAGCTCTAACGCACGAACGACACACAGACACAAACAAGCTCACAAGACACACACCACACAGCCAGCTGGCTCGCGTGGCTGCCACACACACCCTTGAGTTGGCGTACACCCGGCACCAACTTGATTCCCGGATCGGCGTCTCCCCCTCCCCCTATGTGCTATGTGCCGCCACCCCCCTCCAATCCGTAATTCCGTAAAATCGCGCGAAAAGCGCCCTAATCGAGCTGAAGAGCGGCCCCCAGCCGCATGGGAGCGTGCCCCAGCTAGCAGGAGGCGTTAGACGTACTTTTCGGAAGGACTTTCGGCCGACGTCCGTTCCCTTGGACACGTCGACAAATGGCACCGACGCAGCTCAGCATTGTGCTGGAGCGCCTGCTCAACGAACTCGGAATAGCCAACCTCAGTATGTTCGAGGCTGTGCTCATGCACGATACAGGCGCGGTGCTCGACGCGATCCGAAGCACCGCTGCAGCCGCAGAGGCTGTGCGGCGGTTTATGCCAGCTCGGCCACGCGCAATGTTGTTGTGTGCCGAAGCAGCACTGCTACCGCTGGCGCAATCTCTGTTCAGCACGAGGGCAGCATCTCCCGCACTCTCGTCAGCACAGACGCGCAAACCACGCTAAGAGGGCTCGGACATCCATGCAGCCGCGAGTAGTGCGACTGCTGAGATGCTGCTCCGGCAGGAGTTGGAAGAGAAGTTGCGGTCACAGACCAAGGAGCTCGCTTCTGAGCAGCGCTCTGCGAACGCTATGAAGGAGGCGCTCGCATCGGCGCGGGATGAGCTTGCTGCGGCACAAGAGCTGAGGCGCTCCGACTGCGACAACCTGAGGACAGCGCAGCAGGCTGCTAAACGCGACATCAAAGCGGCTGAGCGGATGGCCGACCAGGCAAATCATGCAGCTCGAGCTGAGTGTGAGTGGCGTATCGGCGAGATGCGGGCCAAGATGCAGGCCGAGCTGCGCGAGCAGCTCGACGCGCTGCAGATTTCGATGGAGGCAGAGGCGAGGCGCGCTGATGCCGCAGAGGCAGAGAGGTCAAGGCTGTACGACAAGCTGGAGGGGATTATGCGCACGCGTGAGGGGTTGATAGACGCACTCGCAGAGGCGCAGCGCAAGCGCGGACAAGTGATTGTTAAGAGATATACGTAGCGTTACAGTCGTACGGTCGTCGACCTTCCCACCGTGTGGGCCGCCCGGACCCGGAGAGCGCTGCGCGCCGTGCAGACAGCGCTGCGCGAGCATTGGAGAGGCCAGCCCCCGGCTTCTCAGCAGGTCGCGAGCGCTGAGTCTCTGCCTGCCTGGTAGCTGGGTGCGGTGGGGGACTCCCTGGTGGCTTTTGGTTACAAATTTACGGATTTACGGATTTACGGATCGACCCCCCTCCCCCTCCCCGTCCCGCGACCCGGCCGTGAGACGCCGATCCGGGAATCAAGTTGGTGCCGGCACATAACTCAGGGCCACATTCTTCCTGTCGCCCCCCCAGCACTCCAAGGTGCCAAGAGAAACAAACAAGGGCACAACAAACAACAGACGACAGGAAGTAACGTGCGAGGCTAGAGCAGGCTTGCTCGTCCTCTAGCAATCTCCGCCGACCGCGAGGCCGGACTAGACCGTGTGTGGGGTCATGTGAGGTGTCTCTGGTCACTCTCCTCAGAGGCTAGCCGCCAGCCGCTAGCCCTATCTCGCACTCACTGGCGGTGACAATTCTATGGGTGAGGGTACGCGAGCAGAGGTGCGTGAGCCGATTCTCGATCGCACGCCCTTGGCATATAACTTGGCTTGGCGTGCGACCTCAGCGCGCCCGCCTTCAGCTCGACGGGGCGCGCATGTCA
This sequence comes from Emiliania huxleyi CCMP1516, assembly GCF_000372725.1. NCBI lineage: Eukaryota > Haptophyta > Isochrysidales > Noelaerhabdaceae > Emiliania > Emiliania huxleyi. The sequence continues at coordinate 14,280 of NW_005196295.1, read as the reverse complement.
GCTAGAGGTTTGCCGTTAGAGCGATCCCGGTCTTGTCGAACGCGAGCCCCTGGCCTCTAGCGGGCCTGTTCCACCGAAAAACAAACAACAACCGAGCTCACCGCGCCATTGCCGAATGGCCTCCCACCGCATCGGCGCCCGCCTGTCTGGCCTCTCGCCAGAGCAGCTCGTCGCCTTCATCGACGAGCAGGCGCCTCTCTGGAGCGCCGCCGCAATGCGCGTGGCGGAGGAGCACGCCGCACGGCTCGCGGAGCAGCCCGAGTGGGTGCTCTCCGAGGTCCTCCTCTCGCCGGACCTCGCCCCGCACATCCTCGCCCAGCTGCCGACCAAGGAGCACGCCGTCAAGGGGACGTGCCGCGCGTGGCGCCGCGGCTGGAAGGAGACGCTGAAGAAGCGCGAGAGGCCGCGCCTGCTCGTGTTTTGCGGCCACGACAGCGGGGGTTGGACTGTTACCTCGGTGGAGCGGTACGACCCGTCAACGAACGAGTGGGAGGGGGAGGCTGTGGCGCCGATGCCGACGGCACGACTAGTTGTCGGCACGGCGGTGCTCGATGGCAAGCTCTACGCAGTGGGCGGCATGAGTGAGGCGGAAGGCGCAACTTCCAACCTGGTGGAGCGGTACGACTTTGCCACGAAAGCGTGGGAGGAGGTGGCGCTGATGGCGACACCACACGAGACTCACGCCGTGGCGGTGCTCGACGGCAAGCTGTACGCTGTGGGCGGCAAGAACGACGACGACGGCCACCTCAGCTCGGTCGAGCAGTACGACCCGGCGACGAACGCGTGGGAGGCGGTGGCGCTGCTGCCGTCGGCGCGGAATTATCACGCCGTGGCGGCGCTCGACGGCCAGCTGTACGCTGTGGGTGGGCGCAGCAATGGCGCCTCCCTCAGCTCGGTCGAGCGGTACGATCCCGCGTTGAACGCGTGGGAGGCGGTGGCGCCGATGGCGGTGGAGCGGAGCAGGCCTGGCGTGGCGGTGCTCGACGGCAAGCTTTATGCTGTGGGCGGCGTCAACGATGAGGCCGGCGACCTCAGCTCGGTGGAGCGGTACGACCCGGTGACGAATGCGTGGGAGGAGGTCGCGCCGATGGCGGCGGCGCGGGCTGCTGTCGGCGTGGCGGTGCTCGACGGCAAGCTGTATGCTCTGGGCGGCGAGAACGAGGACGAGGCGGACGAGGAGGACGAGGGCGTGATCAGCAGGACGGTAGAGCGGTATGACCCGGCCACAAACGCTTGGGAGGAGGTGGCGCCGATGGTGACGGCACGGCACTCCCCTTGCGTTGCCGTGCTGTAGAGTGTGGTCGTATAGCGGTCGAGAGAGGCCAGGTCCCGGGACACAGCCGCTTTTCGTCGTATAAGTAAAGAAAAAGGGGCTAAGGTCATGCCCCATGCAAAATACACTTCATCAATAATCAACTATCATGCTCCACACGATAAAAAAACATTTGTAGGACGCCGCGCGCTCTCTAGACTCCGGCTCATGCGGACGTCAGCGCGGACAGCGCGACCAGCAGCAGGAAGGGCGACAGCTCGATGGCCTGGGTGAGGAGCGCGGGCGCAAAGCCGCCGAGCTGCGCCCGCACCGCGAGGGCACCGGTCAGCAGCAGCGAGCTCGAGGCGAGGGCGCCTCGAGCTCCGCCGGCAGAAGCGGCGGCGGCGGCGGCGGCGAGTAGTGGGGCGAGCGCGAGCCTCGCCGCCGCGCCCACGCCGAGGGCGACGGGGAGCGTGCGCACTCCCGCCGCCGCGTCGCCCTCCACATCCTCGATGTCCATCAGGACCTCGCGGTGCCAGATGAGGCCCGCCACGGCGGCGAGCGGGCGCCAGACGGCGCGGAGCGGGTGCAGGCCGTCGCCCGCGGCGCGCGCGACGGCGCCGAGCCCGAGCGCCATCGAGATGATGCCGGCGCAAACTGCATTCTTCACGCCAGTGACGGGCTTGAGGTGCACCGAGTAGAGGTAGGTGAGCAGCGTGTTTGCGAGCACGAGCAGGCGGAGGGCGGCGGGCTCGACGAGGCAGAGCAGCGTCAGGTGGAGCGCGTACCCCCACTTGAGGACAAGCTTGACCGTCTCTGGCCGCACCTCGCCCGTCACAAGCGGCCGGCCCGGCTTGGTCTCTGCCGTGTCCACGCCGCCGCGCCAGTCGTGGTAGTCGTTGATGAGCATCGAGCCAGTGGTCACGATGGTGGTGGTCGCGACACCGAGCACCAGCTGCGACGCCACCATCGTCGGCGGGCGCGGCGGAGCGTGCCGAGCGCCGTATGCTCCGAACGCCACCAGCGCCGCGCCCATCGGCACATTCTTTAGCCGCGCCATCTGCAGGAGGCCGCGCAGCTCGCCGGTTGCGGATGACGACGCCACGACGGCGCGGCGTCGGCTGGGCCGAACGCGCGGCCCGAGGAGGGACAGTGTAGCAGCGAGCGTGACGGTGACGGCCATGCGGAACCTCGAGGGGACTCGACAATCGGTGGTTGGAGTTTTCTTTTTTTCTTCGGTGGGGCAAGTTGAACTCTTCGTAGATTTTCAGCGTATATAGCTTTTCCCCGAAGGTGGAGTAGGGTTTTCGATGTAGACGACGGGTTTCTAGTTCGGCGGTCGGCCGGACCACCAGGCCGGGACGATGCCTGACAGCGCTCAACAGCTATGCCCCTCTCCAACTTCTGGGCTGCCAATCTCGCCCTCCACGGCCCGATCGGGTGCCTCTATTTCCTCCTTGCGTTGATCCCGGAGGACCGGCGCATGCTCCCGCCCAGCCGCAAGCAGGGCGATGAAGCGGCGCTGAGGAAAGGGCTACCGTACCGGTTGATGCGACTTACATCGTCGTTCCAGCATCTCACCGTTTGTACCCACTGCCTTGCCGCCGCCTACCTCGCCGCCGCCTGCCTCGGCCGGCGCGGCATGGCCGGGGCGCTGCGCGAGGTCCTCGGGCCGGCGGGGTGCGTGGTTGGCATTGGCTTCTGGGCACTCGCCGTGGCGAACCCGTGGCATATGTTCCCGCGGGGCGACTTTCCCGCCGACGACGCTGCGGCGGAGAGCGCCGTGAACCTCCTGCTGCGGCCCTCTCTTCGCATGCCGCAGGCAGCCGTCCACGCTCTGCTGCAGGTGGTCGGCCAGCGTCTCCGCAGGGCAGGTGGGCTCTGCTCAGCAGCACCACCCCGTCGCCAGGTGCAGCACACGGCGATGCCGCTCATTGTGCCGCTCGAGGTCGCGCTCTACTCGGGCGAGCTGCCTCCACTGCTGCCGGCAGGTCCGTCCCTGCTCCTCGTGGTCGGGTACGGCTGCTTGTACGTGTGGTGGAGCCACCGGGTCTGCTGGTGGGCGAGGGGCGTGCCCCCCTACCCGGTCCTCGACACGGTCTGGAGGGACGGCTCGTGGCTGAAGCTGTACGGCGCGCTGATCGGGCTCGGGCTCGGCTGTTGGGCGGGCGAGCGCTTCCTGCTCCGGTGAGGGGGGCAGCTTCCAGCTAGGGGGGCAGGTGAGTGAGGGCGGACACCGACTCTCCCAGTCTCACCGCTCAGCGGCGGCAACTCTTAGTGGTTAGTCTCACTATGTTCTCGGACTGGCCTTCTCCCTCAGTCTTCCCACTTCACAAAAGCTGTCTAATAAAATGACGCCACTCGAGGAAGCAAATAAAAGGGTCGGTGCAGCACTTTCTGTCACGCCAAGTGTGGGGAACTCTCTTCTCTGCGTGGCGTCGGGTTGTGACGAGGGGTGAGGGGGACGGATTCGAAGATCCCTCACACCAAAATCGTGCAGGGCGGGGACACATGTCCCTAAAAATCGCCCATCTCGTCTCAGAGTTTGACGGTTCGTTATTTATTTATTTCGAGAATCGGCGAGCAGGGGGGTCCTCAGCCCGCGGTGCGCCGCCCCGCCGCCTCGTGAGGTGGAAATGTGGACGGGGAGTATGGGAAGAGAGGTGATCGGGGTCGGATGTTACGGCACCTACCTCGTGCTCGGGGCCGGCTGCTCCTCCCCGCCGCCGATCCTCCTCCACCGCGAGCCCTCCGACGCGGCAGCCTCCCTCTGGGCCAGCGTCGCCGCCATCTCTTGCTCGCGCAGCCGGTTCTTGTAGCGGGTGAGGTCGAGCTCTCTCCGAGCGAGCAGCGCCTCCAGCTCGAGCACTCTCCTGCCCTCACGCGGGGGGGGAAGGGGGGCGTGAGAGGCTCTCCTCCTTGCGGGCCACTACTCGAGCGCGCGCCGCTGCAGGGCAGAGACGCTCTTCCCGCCGCCGCCGCCGCTCTTCCCGCCTCCGCCGCCGCTCTTCCCGCCTCCGCCGCCGCCGCCGCGGCGGCCGCTGCCCCTGCCCAAGCTGCCCCTGCTGCCCCTGCCGCCGGCCCCCCGCCCACCCCACACCGATGCCCGGCTCCGCCCAGCCTCCTCCAGCGACGCGTTTGACCACTGCCGCCGCCAGCCCCGCCCCGGCGCCGAGAGAACGCACTCGCCCCCCGCCGCCCGCCCCGCCGCCCTCGACCCGCTCGCCATCCTCCCGCAGCCTTGCGGCTGCGGAACGAGGGACATCGCCTGTCCACGCTCCGTGCTGTGAAGAGACGCTGTTCACACCTCGCGGCTGCGGCACAGGGGGGAGGGGGGCATCGCCTTGCCGCACGGCGGGTTGTCCACGCAAGCGGGGCCGTACCTGCACGCGCGGGAGCAGGAGCCGTCAGGACGAGCGGACACGCCCCGAAGGTACGCCCGCCTGCCCGCGGGCAGCAGAGGGCGGCGCGCACCGCACTCCGTTGGCAACCAGGCCGAACCGGTCGACGCACTCGACTCGCACACCGCCGCTCCCGTTGGCGTGGCGCGGCAGCATCCTCGCCGCCCGCCGGCCTGAGCGAGACTCGGCCCGCAGCCTCGCCGCCGGGAAGCAGGCGTCCTGCACCCACGAGGCGGCGTAGCCGAGCGTCTCGACGGTGCCGCTCGAGCCGAAGAAGAGGAGCGTCTCGACGGCGTAGAGCTCGTAGTTGTTGCTCACGTTCGCGAGCGCGCGCCCAAAGTCCTCGGCAAAGTAGAGCCGGAACGACGAGCGCAGCGGCGCAAAGAAGTCTGGCCGCTCGGTGCTGCCGATGTAGACGCGGCTCTGCTCCGGGAACCAGAGAGAGAGCGCGTGGCGCAGTCCCTCGGGGCGCGTCAGCTGGTCGCGCACCTTGCACTCGCCGACGACCTTCACGTCCTTCGGAGGCTCGACGTAGTCGAGCTGGCCGCGCGAGCGCTGCTCGGCCTGCTGTTGCCTGACGTCGCACGCGGTGAGCTTGTCGGAGCGGCGCACGTGCACCGAGTAGTACTCGCCTGCGGGGCAGAGTGGGCGAGAGGTGCCCGGGCGAGCATCCATAGGCGCCGGGTGTGCAGTATGGGGACGGGGGCTGTTCACACCAGTGGGGTAAGGGACCCCGCCTCCACATGCACATGCGGGCAGTGGTGTGGTGGTGCGGGCGCACGAGAAGAGAGTGCGGGCGCAAGAGAACAGAGGGTCTGCTCTCCGTCACGAGGCAGCGGTGTGATGCGAGGGGAAGGAGAGGAGAGTCTCGCTCCCCTCTCACGGGACAGCGCGCGCAAGGAATCCGAGTCTGCCGGATCCCATCTGCCGGACGCGCCTCCGATGGAGCGCTGCACGGCGCGGACCGCGCGCTTGATGCGCTGAGAGTAGAAGAGGCCCGAGCGGAGGAGGACGTTGAGCGGCCTGGGGAGGGGCGGAGGGGGCGGCGTGCGAGAGCCGGCCGAGGGGTCGAGGGAGGGGACGCCTACGGTGCCCGGCTCTCGCCTCTTTGCGGACGGAGGAGAGCCGAGCGCGGCGTGCAGCGCGCCCATGATGGAGTCTGAGTCGGCGATGCGCTTCGAGCACATCGTGAACCAAAAGTTGTCCACGCGCCGCCGCACCACCGGCGCCCTCGCGCACGGGTGCTGGCTCGCCACCTCTGCCGATTTGAGGCCGCGCTGCACGTCGACCGCGCCGCGCAGCTGCTGCGGCGAGGTCCGGTTCTCAATCGGGCCGAGCACCACCGGGACGAGCCGCGAGAGAAGCTCGAGGTCGAACAGGTCGCCCATCGGCACGCACCGTCCGCCAGGAGCGTCGGAGCCCGACCAGCGCTCGGTGTGCAGCCCGAAGAGGCACATGCTGGGCGGAAGCACGAGGGTGCGGCCGAGGTGGTGCGCCTCGGCCAGCGCGCAGGAGAGCGACGCGAGCTGGTGGTTGAGGCCCATCGTCCGGTCCTTGGCGTACGGGTGCCACTCGAGCAGACACGACGAGTCGGCCATCGCGCGGGCTGAAGAAGCCACGGCCGAGCAGGGCCTTTTACAACTGTTCGCGGTTCACGGTTCGCGGTTCACGGACTCGGGTGGGTGCTAGTCGGTTCACGGTTCACGGTTCGGCCCGACGCTGCCCCGCCTGGTTCTCCCTTCGTTCACGGTTCGTTCGCGGTTCGCCCTTTTGTCCTGCTCGGACCTCGGTTCGAGTTCACGGTTCAGAGTTCACGGTCGGTTCGTTCGAGGCACGAGGGTGAATCACTGAACTAGTTCATGAACCAAGCTTTACTTTCACACCTCTTACACACCGACACAGTTCGCGAACCACAGTTCGCGAACCACACCCGTGAACCGAGACCCAGAAATTCGAAGGCGCGGCGAAAAGCCGGAACAAAGTGGCGGGAGTTCCTCGAGGGGAGTTCGACGAGATGATGGGCTACCTGTGCCACAGCCTGTGCCTCTGCCCGCCGGCCGTCTGTCGCCCCTCAGCTCTAACATACAGTTGCCGCCCACGCTCCTCCGACGCCGACAACTTACGGATTTTACTTTCGAACTCATATCGCGCTTGTTCACAGCACACAGGAGAACGACAAGTACGACTTCGATCCTCAAGACGACCTCATCGACCAGCTTCACCTGGACATGGGACGGATTTACCGCGACCTTGAGAAGCAGCCACGGTTTGGCTTAATTCCTCCCGGGGATGGCGGGAGCTGCTCGACCGGCCAGATCGGCGCCCTCATGGCCGAGTCTTTCTGCGACAAGCTCTCATGGTGCACCGTTACCGCCTCAGTCTCAACGCGGAGGAGTACTCGATGGTGTGGTGATTCTCCGCATGAACCGCGCGCCTTCATTGGAGTGCATGCGCAAGCACTCGAGAAGGACTATGAGCCCGGCAAGTAGGTCTCCATCGAGTTTGATTCGCAGTCGTTCGCGGTTAGAATTAGTTGATAACCGCGCGAACTTGGTGGGGCGGTTCACGAACCAGTTCTCGCGAACCCAGTCCGCGAACCGCCGCGCGAACTTGGTGGGGGCGGTTCACGAACCAGTTCGCGAACCCAGTTCGCGAACCGGCGGTTCACCGCCGGTTCGCCAGACTCGGTTCGTTCACGGTTCACGGTTCGCGGCGGGTGTCGCGGGAGGAGTCGGTTCACGGATCACGGTTCACGGACTCGGGGTGGGGGCTAGTCGGTTCACGGTTCGGGGTTCACGGACTCGGGGCGGGGGCTAGTTGGTTCACGGTTCACGGTTCACGATTCCGGCGTGAACTGAGAGGCCTGGGCTTGACACTGTTCGGACTTGACTTGCGGTTAGGCTAGGTTGGGTTGTTGCTGTGTTCAGGGAAGTGCTCAGGAAGTGCTCAGGAAAAGATAAGAAAAGAAAAATAAGGCGAGGAACGAGACTAGGAGGAAGGTTGCCGACCCGAGCGACGCCGTTGAGCCCATGTCTTCCTTCTCCCAGCTGCTGCAGCGGCGGAGCGCCGGTCCGAGCCTGCCGACACATGCCAACGCGGAAGGCGTCTATCCGTGCGCTCGTGTGGACTCCCGGTTGTCTGTCAGACTCGTGGGGCTCGCCGTGTGTGCGCTGGCCGCCTTTGCCCTCTTTTCTCGGGTGCTATACCCATCGGCCGAGCTCTGATTCCGCCGCTCACTCATGACTGGCACTCAACGCGGTGTCCTCTCTTGTGCATGTCCGGCGTGTCCTTCCGATTTCCTGCCGATGGATTTTCGTGGCCGGCTTCTATCCCGTCTGAGAGAGAGATTCTCCGTCTGTGTCCGAGATGCCTCATGCGTCAGTGTGTCGCTATCAAGTCGTTGCAGTGATGGTTGTGTCATATCTAACTCGTTAACAGACCACCACCCATAGCCGTACGAGGGGTGAGAGAGAGGAGGGGCGAGAGTCTATCCCAAGCAGGCGCACTGGCTCTCGCGGCGTCGCCGTCGGCCGCCGCGGGGGAGCGCGCGCACACAGAGAGGGGTTGGAAACACAGGAGGGCAATGCAATGGCCAGCACGCGCCGAGCTGATGGGCGTACCCGCCTCCCACGCGTGCAGCGCCGGGTCGTACCGCTCCACCGAGCTGAGCCAGCCGGGGTCGTCGTCGTCGTCGTTGTCGGCGCTGACGCCTCCCACAGCGTACAGCTTGCCGTCCAGCACCGCCATGCCGTGAGCCTGCCGAGCCTCCGCCATCGGCGCCACCGCCTCCCACGCGTTTGTCGCCGGGTCGTACCGCTCGACTGAGCTGTGGCTAAAGTTGTCATCGTTGTACCCGCCCACAGCGTACAGCTTGCCGTCCAGCACCGCCACGGCGTGACGACTCCGATCCGTCGCCATCGGCGCCACCGCCTCCCACGCGTTCGTCGCCGGGTCGTACCTCTCCACCGAGGCGAGGTAGCCACCGTCGTACCCGCGGATAGCATAGAGTTTGACGTCGAGAGCCGCCACGGCGTGATTAATCCGCCGGATCGTACCGCTCCACCGAGGTGAGGTAGTGGTCGTCGTACCCGCCCACGGCGTACAGCTTGCCGTCGAGCACCGCCATTTTGTGAGCCTTGCGTGGCGTCGCCATCGGCGCCACCTCCTCCCACGCTTTCGTGGCAAAGTCGTACCGCTCCACCAGGTTGGAAGTTGCGCCGTTGTCGGCCTCGCTCTGGCCGCCCGCCGCGTAGAGCTTGCCCTCGAGCACCGCCGTGCCGACATACCTTCGTGTCGAAGGCATCGGCGCCACAGCCTCCTCCTCCCACTCATTCGTTGACGGGTCGTACCGCTCCAGCGAGTTGACAGTCCTACCCTCGCTGTCGTGGCCGCCGAACACGAGCAGGCGCGGCCTCTCGCGCTTCTTCAGCGTCTCCTTCCAGCCGCGGCGCCACGCGCGGCACGTCCCCTTGGCGGCGTGCTCCTTGGTCGGCAGCTGGGCGAGGGTGTGCGGGGCGAGGTCCGGCGAGAGGAGGACCTCGGAGAGCACCCACTCGGGCTGCTCCGCGAGCCGTGCGGCGTGCTCCTCCGCCACGCGCAGCGCGGTGGCGCTCCAGAGGGGCGCCTGCTCGTCGACGAAGGCGACGAGCTGCTCAGGCGAGAGGCCAGACAGGCGGGCGCCGATCCGGTGGGAGGATCGGCTTGGCGCCGCTTTTTCTTTTTCTTCAAGAAAGCGCCTGTCCAATTAGCAAAGAAAGAAACAGCAATTTGCACAGAGAAAACAAGCGGCCCGAGCCGATGGCGCGCCGCTTCCTCCTCTGTCTGCTTTGCTCAACCTCTACCGCGCATGCGCTCACGCCATCCTTTGCGCCAAGCGCACGGCCCATCGAGCTCGCCACGCACGCGCAGCGCTTTCCAGCTGCTGCATCCGCTGCTTTCGTGCAGCCGCCGCGGCGAGCCCTTTTCCAGCAGACTGCGGCCCTACGCGTACAAACAGTCTGGTGCAGCGCGTCGCCAGGTCCCGACAACGAACGGCTGATCAAGCTGCTCGTCAGCATACTCATCGACCTCGTTGGCGTCGCCAGCTATGCGGTGCCGCTCGCGGGCGAGGGAGCCGACCTGGCGTGGGCGCCCGTTTCGGCGCTCCTCGTGAACTACCTTTACGGCAACTCCATCCTCACCGGCCTCGCCTTTGCGGAGGAGGTCCTGCCGGGCCTCGACGTCGTGCCTACCGCCACGATTGGCTGGCTGCTCGAGAACACCGAGCTTGGCCGCAGCGTGAACGAGGCCTCTGCGCCGCCGCCAAAGGCGGACGCTCCCTCCTCGGCTGGGAAGTCTCGGGGGGACGACGCCGACGTGATCGACGTGAATGGGAGGTAGCGCGGCGCAGGGTCGCCCTGCTTCTCGCCCTGGCATGCGCCGCTCTCTTTTCGTCCAGAAGTTCGTTCGGATGCCGCAATCTCTCGCGCTCGCCGCTCGTCCTCTCGAGCGCTCTCGGACGCGCCGTGTTCTTACGTTCGTTTTGGCTTATTGCCGTGCCTTCCGCGCGGCCCATCGCCCTTGTCGCAATATGGATCATGTAATTTGTGTGGTGAAAATGCGTCAGTACACAGAAGGAGCTTCGCGTAAAGTACAGGTGAGAGAGGGTCACCGGGCCGGTGCACGGCAGACCCAAGAAAGAGAGAAGTGAGAATGTACTCTAGACACTGGTTGCCCCGGCGCTGGTGGTGGGGTCGCACAAGAATGTACAAGCGGCGCCGCGCGCTTCCCTCGCCCTCTCTCGCGCGGCGCCAGGGCCCAAGAAGATCGCGTCGCCTCCCAGCCCTCAGCCCTTGGCCTTGCCGCCAAACTGTTTCCGAATCTCCGGCGCCAAGTCGCGCACGACCGACGACTCGAGGACCGCCGTCTCGGCCGCGGCGCTGATGGCGGTGGTGGTCGCGCCGACCGCGCCAGCCTGCAGCCGGTCCCGCCGCGCCACGTTCTTCTCGGCCACGCGGTCGACCGCCTGCCGATACCCCGGCTTGCCCGCGGCGACCCACAGGGAGGCTGCGGCGACGGCGGCGCCGAGGACGCACGCGGCGGTGCCGACGAGGAAGGAGGCGGGGGCGAGGACGGCCGCCTGGGCCTGCTGCGCCTGCTGCGCCGCGACAATCTTGCGGAGGGGCGTGCCGGGCGCGAGGGCGGCGCCCCTCCCTCGGCTGGTGGCAACCACCGCGCCCTCGAGCGTCTCCCGCCACTTGTGCTTGCCGAGCACCTCGCCCGCCCGCAGTTCGAGCGCGGCGGGCGCTCCGCTCGCGCGATAGCCCGCCGCCGGCCCGTCCGGCGCAGGAGGCGGCGGCGCCATGTCGAGCGACGTCACAGAGGGGATGGAGTGCGCCGACGCGGCCAGCTTGGAGCCAGGCACCGCCAGCGGAAGCTCGTTCATCGCAATCTCGGAGAGCATGTCGACGCTCGGAGCGGCGGCGGCTGTCGCGGGCCGCGGCGGCGGTGCGGGGGCGACAGGCGGCGCGGCGGCGGCAGCACTGGCCGCTGCGGCGGCTCGGCTGGGCAGCACTGGCGCAGAGGCAAAGGGGTCGTCGTTGGACTTCTTAGCGCTTCCGACGGCGATGATCTTGCCGTCGCGGCGCAGCCTCTCGTTGAGGGCCACGGTCTGCTCGAGCGTCATTTCGCGTGCGGCCATGCCCTCGGCGGCGCGCGCCCGCTTGCCGAATAGATCGGCCATGAAGCAGGGAACGTTGTCCTTCCAGCCGCGGCGCCACGTTTTGCAGGTACGGGGCTAGTCACGACGGGGCCGTAGCCTCCGCATCGACCAGCGTAGCCCGCCCAGAATCCGCGCAATGGCCGTTTCACAGCCTTGTTATTGAGAAGAAAATACTTCACACACAGAGCTCACACAGGATCACAGGTGAAGCGCAGAGCCCGGCAGAACCTGCCGTGCGAGGTAACGCGCCCGGAAATGGAAACCAACCCACACTCCACACACGCAGACGAAGAAAGAAAGAACACCGGCAACGCGGCAAGCCAAGCGAGGGATGGGACACCTGGAATTGTTTAAAAAAATCGGATCGCTCCTCATCGCAAACCCTGTCAGCAGTTCACCTACGGGTACGTTCGTAAGAGCTACATAGAACATACACTGAAAAACACAAGCCGAGACAAGGTTCGCGCCACCTGGGCTGGCTCCTAGCCCGAGAGGAGAGCTTCCGAGACCCACTACAAGACCACGCACGCATCATCCCGCGGCCTGGCGGTCGGCGGGATTGCAACCAGTCTTCGCGTGCCGCCTGCACCCATCCCATCCCTCCTCGCAGTCCTAGTTTGCAAGGGCTTTGTGGTGGTGTGAGCGAGCCCGGCCTCGCCGACCTCGCCCACGCCACCAGATGGTGAGGTTCTTGTTCTTCTCTAGGGCAGCCTCGCGCGTACCTATGGGGTGGGGGCGTCTACGACAGCCTGCGTGAGCACGCATACCCGATCACGATTGCGCTGCGCGGAAGGCAGCGATGTAGTCGTCTAGCGGTTCGCCGGGGAGCTGCTTGCGGAAGGACGATGAGGAGGAGGTATCCGTTGCAGTGTCCATTGAGGAGGCGTCCGGCGTAGTTGACATGCGATATGCCGATTCCACCTCTCGCAGGTAGTTGTACTCGTCGTCGTTACGACTGCAGACGGCGCTTTTGTACCAGACTGCAGTCGGCATAAGTGCGCCTGCCTGCAGCAGCCGAAGCAGAGTAGCGTGTCGAGCACGGTCAGGCATGGAGTAGAAGGAGGCGCACACGAGCGCAGTCCAGCCTTGGTTGTCTCGCAAGTTGACTTCCGCGCCGTGCCGCAGCAGGATGTCCACCACCAGCACGTTGCCGCCTTCAGCGGCGAGCATCAGCGCCGTCTCGCCCCGCCCATCTTGCTGGTTGATCTCAGCACCGCGCTGCAGCAGCATATGGACCAGCGCCGCCTCTTGCTTGGCCCTGCCATTCATACCCCCGGTCCCTCTGGCTGCAAGCCCCAGCAGCGTCCTGTACATGGGCTGGCCCTTTGAGTCCCGCTCGTACTCGTACATCGCGTTGATCTGTCCACCGCCGTCCAGCCACGCCCGCGCCGTAGCCTCGTCGCCCTCCTCGATTGCTCTGCACAGCGCCCGAAGCTTCTCTCGCTCCTCTCGCTCGCGAAGATAGCGCTCGAGACTCGCAGCCTCCGCCTCTGGCTCCTTGGCTGGCAGCACGCCCGCCTTCCTCTCTGCCGTGCGCTGCTCCGACGCGCGACGCTTCTCTCTCAGCCGGTCCAGGTGCGCCTCGTACTCCTGCAGCTGTGCGTCACTGGCCTGGATGTCGACTGTTTTGGGGGCGGCAAGCACTGATGCAAGGGCGGCGAGCTTCGGAGGTAGCATCGGCGGCAGCTGAACATCGTCGCAGTATGCCGCAGACGACAGCAAGGCGCACACTTGCGAATCCTGCTCCTGCTGGAAGGTCGACACTGCCATATCTCGCCATTGCACCGCCAGTGACCGCATTTTCTCGATCATGAATCGCGTTGCCGGCTCACTCAGCGCGAGGCTAGCTGCAGCGGCCTTCTCGACAGCGGAGTATGTTGCCTCCATGCTCATCAGGAGGATGAATTCTGATAGCCTGCGAGCAGAGAGGGGGTTACGCGTGCTGGGCAGGCGGACCAGTGTCGCTGCTACGCACCAGTCCGACGAGCCGTAGCTGGGATCGCCGCTTCCTCCACGGAGCAAGTAAGCGGCGAGGGACTCCGCGGCGTCCTGCGTTTCCCCGCAACGCAGCCGCATGATCTGCGCTCGAGCAGCATCGTGATGTACTTTTGCATCTCGCTCAGCATGCTTGCTTTCGTGTCGCTTGCGCTTCTTGCCCGCTGCAGCCCACTTGTTGCGGGCTTGCCGGTATGCTCGCTCTTGACCGTCTCCGAGGTGAGCGAAGTCCTCACGGCAAGGAGCCGGAGGGCCATCGTTGCCGCAGGTCTGGCCGCCGTCGAGGGCGCCACCACCGCTGCCGCCGCACGTGAGCCTGTTGTCGCTGCGGCCTGGGCCGTCTGGAACGACCAGCAGTCGAGCGAAGCGCGCTGCGGACATACCGACAGGAGATGCAGCGAGGTTCCCCCCATCATGCAGGTTGACGAGATATGCCACGCCAGGGAGCGGTGGTCGTTTCCGCAGGCGAAAGGAGAAGACGGTGTTTTAAATACTTCACACACAGAGCTCACACAGGATCACAGGTGAAGCGCAGAGCCCGGCAGAACCTGCCGTGCGAGGTAACGCGCCCGGAAATGGAAAATAAAACCAAATCCACACACGCAGACGAAGAAAGAAAGAACACCGGCAACGCGGCAAGCCAAGCGAGGGATGGGACACCTGGAATTGTTTCCTCGTAAAATTCTGATTGGCGGCGGGCGAGACGGCGGTGCGGCGGGCGACGGGCGGCTGGCGTCGTGGGCGAGCGTGGAGGAGGCGGCACGGGTGGCAGGCACAGGCGCGGGTGGGGGTTGGGCGGGGGGGGCGGAGCCGGGAGCGGCTCGCGGGTTAGTCCGGTGGGGGGGGCGGGGCGGGGCGGGGCGGGTTAGGCTGTATATGCTTTTCCTCTCGCACCCCGTCTTTTTATTTCCTTTCCTTTTTTCTCTACAGCA
>NW_005196296.1:0-1329 GCF_000372725.1 Emiliania huxleyi CCMP1516 | reverse complement strand
TCAGCCAAAGCGGCAAATCGAGGTACCTCAGTGCTCAGTACAGATCGTTTGCCCCAGACTACCAGCTCTCAGACTCAGGGAAACTCGAGAGTTGCCAGAATGGAGCCTCTGCAAGAAAGATGACCAAAGTGCTGGGGATTCTAAATGCGAAATGGTATCATACCAACCCCGGAAAAAAATGGAGCTCGCCTAGGGTTGCGCAGCGACAGGAGCAAGGGCGTTCGCGCTGCGCTAGGTTCAGACGGCGAGTTCGCGCGTTGTGCCTGTGCGGGCCTGCGCTACCGCTAGGCTCTTGCGGAGATTTGGGCTGCGTTGGCTCGCCAAAGTCTTCTTCTCGATGGCGCTGACTGGCAGTGTGTGATGACCTGTGTGTGTGTGTTTTAAGCAAACGTGCAGGACGAATTCTGTCACAGTGTCTCGATTGGGCGCGGAGGCGGAGGCGCTTTGCCGTGAGAGTCACACACGACACACACGACACAACAGAGACATAGAGACACAGACGCAGACGCAGACGCAGACACAGACATAGACACACACTGCGCTCCCCTAGCTCCCGCGCGGGCAGGGAGACGCGAGCCTGACGGAGTCCGGTGGTGGGGGCCCACGCAGCCAGCCAGCCCCTGCCTGCGCGGTATACAAAATGCGCCTGGAGCGGACCAGGGTTCCGGCTCCACCCGGATAGGGGGTCTGTCCCCACTGGCTGGCCCCTGCCAGATAGGTAGGTAGGTTGGTCTGGTTTGGCCCAAAAGGGCCCTGCAATAGGTAGGTACCGCCTATTTTCATCTTTTTCGTTCACTTCGCTGCGCGGCCTGGGGTAGGTAGGTAGTAGGGCGGTTTGTTTGGAGCGGCCGCACACTGCTCGGTACCCCCCCTGCACATCTAAAGTCATCCCTGCTGCTGGGTGGGGGGTGGGGTGGGGGGTGTCTGACCCCCCCCAGCAGCAGAGCGCTGCTGCTGGGGGGGGGGGGGGGTTTCCGACCCCCCCACCCCCATAATGTTAGCTACTTCCAGGGGGGTACCTGCCCTTCCTTCAGAAGATCCGGGAGGAGCACACAAAAGCGCTCATCAAGACCACAATTGACTAGTGCGGGGGCAGTCAAGGGCAACAAACTAGAGACAGCCCTCAGTGTCTCTTACCGGTGGATTATAGCCGAAAAGCCCGAACCCGACGGCCAACTTCTCAAGGGGATCAAGGTGTTGCTCAACTCCCCAAATGGCAAGATGATCGAACCCGGGTGGGTTGACAGGGCCTGTTTGCCACAGGACCAGCCTAAAGGGTCGCGCAGCTCGGAACACACCACCTCCTTCAATACGATGCTCTCGGAAGTG
>NW_005196297.1:0-1329 GCF_000372725.1 Emiliania huxleyi CCMP1516 | reverse complement strand
AGCAGTTCTCACTTCCTCAATGGGTGAGCTTCACACTTACATATAGCATAGCAGCTCGTGCGTGAGAGAAGCATAGATTCATAGTCTCCACTCCAACTTATTTGATCCAAGGGCTCACACGCCGCTCAAAAGTCTTTAACTTTATAATTTAACTTGCATTTACATAATCATTAAATGCCCCACGAGCATCTTCAGATGATTCGAGCATATCCCAGGATGCTCCGGCATCTTAGTTGAAAAAAAAACATCTAGAGATGCCGTCGAGCATATACAGAGGCAAGACAGTGATCAGTGTGCAGTCCAAGTAGGGCGCATCTTAGATGCATATTATCTCAAGATGCGCATATCAAATATCATCTGTAGATGGGGGGGTCGCCGCCCCTGACGTACGTATACATGAGACACACACAGAGCTGACACAGTCCAAATTATGGCTAGTTCCATTTCACTGTGGCACAGCTCGCGTTACAAAACCTTGATTTTGACCATTGCGCGAAAAAGGTACATCTCGGTGCCTTCCAGAGGCAGCTGCGACCCCGCCGAGTGGACGGCGTCACACAGCGCCTTGCGCGTCCTGTGGATGTACCTTTGTCGCGTGCCGGAGACGACTCGACGCCGCTGAGATCGGAGATCAAGCTCTGACAGGTCGCACGTCGCTCCTTTGACGCCGACGTGACTCACCCGTGCAGATCACATCATGACACGGTCTCGATGCGCTCGGTACGACGCCTGCGACCCGTCTCGGGTCAGGTGGCACGACGCTCATCGCGCCTACCAGCGCTGCCGTGCAGGTTGCCACGACGAGGTCGAGCACGCTTCTATACGCTCGCCGAGCCTTCCTTTCCATCCCATTAGGCAGTCTGGGAACGGTGGCGGTCAGAGGCAAAGCCTACGAGGGGTGGTGGAACCACATGTCACGGCTACTGCCGGCTCGACCCCACGATAGCCTCCGAAGGCTGACTTTGCGGCACCATCATCGGACGATGTCGACGAGTTTGGTCGCTCTCGCGGTAGCCAGATGACCTCTCTACCTAGGATCATCGGCCATGGCCGCAGGGAGCGCGGGGGAGGGCGCTGGAAGCAACACGGAGCTCCGTTGGAGACGTTTTCAAGATTGCGTGTCAGAGTGAAATGGCACTAGCCCGCGGTATCGCGGTTGCGATATTGTGAAAAATTTTCGCTAGGCCTACGGCTTTAGGGCAGGGCTCTACCTGCCACGTTCAAAACCAGGACGGCGGCAGTGATGGTGCTATCAAATCACGGGCACGATCAGGGGAAGCCGAGCGCCTTGCGACGGTGGGAGAGGGCGCGGTAGCTAGGGCGCGGCCC
>NW_005196298.1:0-1329 GCF_000372725.1 Emiliania huxleyi CCMP1516 | reverse complement strand
GGCCTGATAGCGACGGCGGCGACGTAGGCGAGACGGCGGCGAGGGTGGCGACGGTCACGATGTTAGATACGACGATGAAGCTGACGAAATGGATGACGCCATCGCGCAACAATGGACATATCCTCGATGTCGTCGTCCTTGCCGGAAGGGGCAGCGCACGCGCCTCTGAAGATCGAGGCGCGTGGCTCAAAGCCGGCGCTGCGCGGGGTTTCGTGCCCATCCGACATGGTCTACTTTTCCATTTTTTGGATGCCGTGGTCATGGGGGTCACTCACGACCCGCCGACGAGGTACCGTAGGCGGCGCGCAGCGCCGCTCTCGCAGGCTGATTTTGACGGTTCTACATTTTGTTTTTGTTTTCAGTCTAGGGGGCCCGACCCCCTCAGAGGCGGCGGGCGGGCGCCCACTGACCCAGAAATCAAAAAAACTCGGCCTCGACACTGGTCCCTCCATGTGCTCGTTGGCGGGCGCGACGGAGGGGCTGCCTCCATCGCGCGGCTGGTGTAACGTCCGACTTTTTGTTCCCTTCGAGGTTTGTTTTTTTGTGCTGCTGCCGGTCTCCGCCACGATGTTTGCTAGCGCCAGCCGAGGGCGACAGCGCGAGGCGAACTCTCTTCGTTGGTGTACCTGTGTTTTATGCTAGTGCTGTCGCGCCAGTGCCGTACCTCTAACTAAAACTTCTGCAATTCTTCTTCTGTGTTAGTGCCAGTGCGCGCCAGTCCCGTGCGAGCGAAAAATTTTTTCTTCTTTCCGCCGCTGTGCCTTTTGTGGTGCTAGTTCGTGCCAGTCTGCTGCTCGGGAGAATTCTTTCCGCCTGCAGCGCCCTTCTCACCCAGAGCGGCTGCGGACAGTCTGCCCTCTCGTTGCTTTGAGCGGCGCAGTGCCATGTTCTACCCATTCCCGCGACACCGTGCGCCGTCGGCACCGCCGATGGCGTCGCCCTGTGTGTACGCGCCAGCACCGCCGCCGCCGCCGCAGCCGCCGCCGCCGCCGCCGCCGCTTTGGGTTGCGCCGGCAACGGCCGGCGGCGGCGGCACCGCAGCAGCCGAGGAGCTGGAGCTGAGCGAGGAGCTGATCGCCTCGTTTGTACGGATGGAGGAGCGGCG
Organism: Emiliania huxleyi CCMP1516; assembly: GCF_000372725.1. Classification (NCBI taxonomy): domain Eukaryota; phylum Haptophyta; order Isochrysidales; family Noelaerhabdaceae; genus Emiliania; species Emiliania huxleyi. Next base: position 224 of record NW_005196298.1, on the reverse strand, counting down.
GGGCCGTCGGCGCCAGCCGCACGGGTCGACGCCGCGCGAGCTGCCGCGCAAGATTGAGCTGCCGCAACAGGAGCACGAGGCGTCGCGGGCGGTGCTGCGGGAGCGGGCGCAGCTGCGTGACGCGCAGGAGGAGCGGTATGGCCCGCACACGCCCGCGGTGCGCGCGCTCGAGGCGGGCCTCAACGCCGCCTTTGACGCCATCTCGCACAAGGAGCTCCCGGCGC
>NW_005196299.1:0-1329 GCF_000372725.1 Emiliania huxleyi CCMP1516 | reverse complement strand
CACTTCCATCTGCTCGGCTGGCTCGAGAGCGGCGAGCCACACCATATCATCTCGGTCGGCAACTCGAGGGACTCAGTAGTTGTGACCCCCCTGGAGTGAGTGAGGACAGGAGAGAGAGAGCTTTGTGGTGTTGGTGTACGCAATAACGGGACAGGGTAGTCGTTCTCTCTAGCTCCCCTTCTAGCTCTTAGCATGAGCTGCGCCCTGTGTCCGACCCCTTTTGCGCAGCAACACCTTAAACTTTTCAGGCCCTCCAAATTCGGGTCGGAGCGTAGCGGAGTGGGCCCCGAGTTTGAAAAGGGCGACGGACGCTTGCGTCCTAGCCTCCAACAACGCCTCCCCGGCGCAGAGGGGCCCCCGGAGGGATGCACAACCGACCCGCGCCACGCCGCTTGCGGCGGTCCTCTTCCCAGCTCCGCTGAGGGCCCGTGCATTTTTTGCGAAGCTGAGGCCTCTCCAGGTAGCAGCTGTGTTCGCGCCATGGCTGAGTTGGGCGCTGTGCGCGTCCTCTCCGAGGCCGTGGGCGACAGCGACCTCGGCCGCCTCTGCGAGAGGCTGCTGCTGTTCGCAAGGGCGCCGCTCTCGTTGCTGCGTGGCCAGCTGGACGACGCAGCGCTCAGACTCCAGCTCCCGATGCTGGACGAGCTGCTTCGCGAGCTGGCGCGGTTGACCTCGCCGTACGCGGTCCAGCAGAATCGGCCGATGCTTACCATCCTCGCGCAGAAGCAGGCCGAGATGCAGGCGCCTGCCGAGATGCAGCGCGCTGCCCCTCTCCTGCTCGAGCCCTGCCCAGCCATGATACCGCCTCGTTCTTTGCGCTCAGGGAGGCCTTCACCACCTGGCGTATCTGTGGCACCAGCAGTGCGTTGGAGCCGGCGAGGTTCTTGGCGCTGCGCGGCAGCTCTTTGCCAATCTATTGATACAATGCCGCCTACCTTTTGCCGAGCATCAGCTCCAACAGCGCTCTGTGCGGCACGATTTTTACCTAATATTCCAATAAATTTTTCAACATCATTAATAAGTTATTAAAAACACGCCATGGAGAAACAAACCAATGATTCTGAAACAGTACTTGAAGAGATCGTTGTTACACCCTATAAATACGGCTTCAAAACTGAAATTGACAATGAAAATTTCCCAAAAGGGTTAAATCAAGGAATTGTAGACCAAATAAGCCGAAAAAAGGACGAACCTCTATTTATGAGCCAATTTCGTGCGCAAGCTTTTTCACAGTGGCAAAAAATGCCCAGCCCCTGATTGGGCGTACCCTGCGAATCCCACCAATCGATTATCAAAATATCCAATATTACTCTGTCCCAAAAACCAAAA
>NW_005196300.1:0-1329 GCF_000372725.1 Emiliania huxleyi CCMP1516 | reverse complement strand
ACTCATATAGTTCAACAAAAGTGGTCTCGGGTTCAGACCCTGGGGGGCTGCTTTGGACGTTGGGCTAATGAGTCCCCATCGGCGGAGTAATCCGTGGGAATTAAATCCCGGCTCTGCGTAGGTTACCGGACCCGGGTGAGACTGACCTCACCCGGGCCGGGGGGGGTCCCCCACCCTACCCCGCCGGGAAAAACCCGGTTAAAGGGGTACCCTTGAAAAAGGGGTGAGACTGACCTCACGGTGGGGGGCTGCTTTGGACGTTGGGCTAATGAGTCCCCATCGGCGGAGTAATCCGTGGGAATTAAATCCCGGCTCTGCGTAGGGGACTCTATGCGCGGTCGTTGGTCTTCAACATCACCACCTCCTCGTCGAGGGTCAGCCCCCCGGCGTGGTTGTCGGTGGGGGGGAGGAAGACGGAGTCCCGCGCGCCACGTTGTTGTCGAGCGTAGCCTTGTCCTGGCCTGAGCCGCGCGGGGTCGCCGGCGGGGGCAACGCGTCGACCTCTCTCTCTGGTGCACCACGGGCCGCAACGGCCTGCGAGCAGCGTGCGCGAGGAGGCAGTGTGCCGGCACAGTCGAGCCGGAGCATCGGGTTCTTGATGCATCTGGGGTCAAGTTTGACCTTATGTGGTATAATATGCAACAATAATGCTATGCTCTCACCCAGCCTTTTGAGATATGATCCCTCAAAGTCGAATTTTCGTTTACTGGTGACCATAGTACCGTTTGTCTTGTTTGCGTTTCTTCAAACGAATCCTTTAAAGTCTCGACAATCACTCAGCTGCTTATGTGGCACCGCAGAGGCTCCCTTGGGGATGCCTGAGGCCACCCCAACCACACACTAAGCCGTTCGTAGACGAATTGCGCGCTACTTTTTTCGTTTACCCACATTATGCGAGTACCCAACGCGGCCAAAGGATATCCACCTCGAGAACCTCGAGAGAGTACACCCAAACATCTCCAACCTGGATGACGACCATTTTCGTCGTGCGTGTGCGATGCTCTCGCTCCTCCAGACGGCGATGACGATGCGGCGAGTCCTGGAGACGGTCGCGCCGCCGGGCGCACCTCACTCCACGGCACTCAGCGCGTGCGGCCACACGCTCGCCAACCTGAGCGTCGCCTACGACGGCCGATACCCGGGCGGCAACTGGAGGCGGTTCTCAAAGTGGTCGGGGCTGGACGAGCAGGCGGCGGAGGAGTCGTCCTACTACTACTCGCGCGGCGGCGACGACTCCGCATACTACGACGGGCGCGGCGGCGGCGGCGACGTCGAGGAGGCCCTCGAGCGTGACTCGTACGGCGGTGGCCGCTACTACGCCTTGGCGAC
>NW_005196301.1:0-1329 GCF_000372725.1 Emiliania huxleyi CCMP1516 | reverse complement strand
CCTCCGAGCCCTCCGAGCCCTCCGAGCCCTCCGAGCCCCCCGAGCCCGGCTCGGCGGCTCGCCCCTCCGAGCCCTCCGGGCACTCCATCCCTTGTGAGCCCTCCAGAGCCCTCCCGAGCCCACCAGCGCCACCCTCGTGCCTCTCTGCCCTCCGAGCCCTCCGACCCCTCCGAGCTCTCCACCTCTCCCAAGCCCTCATGAGCCCTCCTACGCCTCGCTTTTGGCCAGCCCTCCCAGCCCCCACCCCTCCTGGGCCCTGCCGCCTGACACCTCTATCGGTGGAGGGCTTTAGGTCACGGTCCGCACTCCCGCCCTCCCGACCCCTCCACACCCCTACAGCGGCACCCCTACCCCTCCCGCCGTTTTAGGGCCTGCCCACCCGCACTCCCTTCCCCCCAGCCAGCTCATGCATGCTCGTTTACTTTCTTTCTGGCACGGGGACACAACACACAGGTACACACACACGGGAGCCGCTAAGGCTAAGGGAAGCGGATAAGGGACTCCTGCGAGCTCTCTGTGCCTTGCTTTGTCAAAGGCCCTTTGTGTGCCAACAACATCCCTACAGTTCCTGCGAGCGAGGGAGGGCGTGCGCGACGACCGCAAGGAGAATAAACAGTTGTTCTGCGTCTTGATATCTGTGTGTACTGAGACAGTCTACTGTATGTGTGCGGTCTCCTCTCTGCACTCTGGACTCTGCCGCTCCTCTGGTCTGACGTTTGTGGTCACACCGTCTCGTGGGGAGCGCGTTCGAGCGAGAGGGGCTGAGCCTGAGGGTGTCGCCGTCACAGCATAGATTTTTGCGCCCCAACCATGCAAGTAACCAAGAGAATGACCAACTCCCCACACGCGCATGCCACTGTCCGTCTCACAGTCTCTCACTGGACCAACCTGGATTTACTCCCCGCAAGTCCGAGGTCGCCACCCACCCCTGCCTCTCTCCCCGTTTCCCCCCCTAGCACGCCGCGGCGAGGCGCAAAAGATTTAGGGAGGTCAGGTGTGAGGTGAAAAGTGGGGAGCGATGTGTGTGGGTGTGTGTGTGCGTGTGTGTGTGTGCGTGTGCGTGTGTTGTGGGGTGTACCCGAAGACGCCCGGGCGGCTCCCTGCCTCGAGCACGCGTTGTCAGGGCGGCACAAGCACGGGCGCGTCCAGGTCCTCCTCGGTCCACCCCTTCTCCTTCATGGCCCGCTCGAGGATCTCGACCACCTCGTGCTTGCGCTGGCGCCGAGCGTTGGCGAGCGCGGTGCCGTCGTCGTCCGCCGGGGTCAGCTTCGCGCCGGCGTCGAGCAGCACCTGCACCACCGCCGCGTGGCCGAGATAGGCAGCCACGAT
>NW_005196302.1:0-1329 GCF_000372725.1 Emiliania huxleyi CCMP1516 | reverse complement strand
CTTAGGTGATGCACCGCGCTTGAAGATGCACTCCGCGCTTGAAAATGCCTTTCGTTGGAGTCGTTTGGGGGCGGGAGGATCCATGCGCGACGGTGCGCACGCTAAAGTCCGGTCCAACGCAGCACGCGTGACAGGGTTAGGAAAGGGCAAGCACCGAAAACGCGAAAAATCATGGAGGGGTTGGATGCTAACCCCTACACCACGAAGTCTGATGCATACCGCGACACCACTCATGACTTCGCCGGGATTCGAACCCGGGACCCAACCTCACCTCGACGCGGCGTTCTCCATGGGAGCCGCAATGGAGCTGACATTGCGCTGCACTTGCTCATATACCTCAAAAGTAAAAAAGCGATATCACGTCGCCACCGTCGCCGCTCCACCCCCTCCAACCCAACCTCACCTCGACGCGGCGTTCTCCATAGGGAGCCGCGATGTAACTGCTACCGCGCTGCACTTGCTCATATACCTCAAAAGTAAAAAAGCCGCGGCGCCTGGCGACGTTAGTTAAAATATGAAATTTTCGCGGGGTACTACAAGCGAAATTCATCGCCACCGCCAAGCCCACCACCGCCATCGCCACCCCCGCCCTCCCCACCTCCTCCGTCTCCTCCTCCAATCACCGCCCCCGCCGTCACCACCACCTCTCGCCCTCCGCCTCGCCGGAACCAAGGCGGCCATAAACGCGCGGTGGCGCTCCTCGGCTCTGGCCGCCTGGCGCTGCTGACGGCGCTCCTCTTTACGCTGCATCCAGGCGAGCCGCCCCGCGGGGAACAGCGGAGCGCTGGGCGGCGGAGGCAGCGGTGGAGGCGGCGGCTGGGCCTTCTCAAACCGCGGGTAATCTGAATTTTATCCAAAATATAAAATAAGCCGAGCCGGCCAATCACCCGGACGCGCCGCGGTTTTGACCGCCCGTCGTCGCCTCATTGGCCTCAAGATTCCTTAAGCCGCCCCCGATGACGCCCACGAAGATCAAGGTCGCCGCCCTCATCGCGCTCCCCGCCACCAAGCGCTGCACCATCTCTGCCCCGAGACCCGCCCCCTCCGCCGCAGGTCGTTAACGCCAATGCGGATGGCTTGACGTCGATGGCTCTAAAGGTCGGCGACCTCTTCGTGAAGCCCGGCCAGGAGATGGAGCTCGAGCCCAATGAAGAGGGTTGTTTGGTCTTCGAGACGACGCGGATGCTCAAGGTGAAGACCGAGGAGAAGGTTCTCCAGGCCAAGGCGGCCAAGGAGGCGGCCAAGGACCTGCCTCCGCAGTACACGTTCGACGCGTGGCAGACGCCTTTGCTCTGCGCATGCCCACCCCAGTGCGCCTTTGGGCCCGAC
>NW_005196303.1:17853-19825 GCF_000372725.1 Emiliania huxleyi CCMP1516 | reverse complement strand
GCCCGTGGCACCGCCTGCCGCCGCTGCCGCTCCGGCCGCAGCATCGCAGGCACACTCGCAGCACCAACAGGCGCAGCAACCCCGGCCCAACGAGTCGCCCGAGGGGTGGACGAGGGTCGGGAAGGGCGGCAAGCCGGACAGGTTCACCATGAAGAACTTCGGCCGCAACCCGCCAAAGTCGGGCAAGCGGAAGCAGGAACACCGCAAGCCCGCACCCAAGGGAGGTGGACCCCCACCCCCTTCTCCCAAGGTGGTGGACAAGAACAGGCTGAGCGCATTGGGAGCTGGCCCTTCTGGCACCAGCGGGAGCCACGAGCGCGCACCGCCGCGCTCTCCCTCCCCCACCTCGCCGCCTGCCAAATCGCCGCGGCCGTCTGCGCCTGCTTCCGGGTATGACTCCGAGCTCGAATTTTCCGACGCTGAGGCGCGGGATAGGGTGGCAGGGGTTGTGCACGACGCAGTGCAGCAGGCTGTGATGCAATATGGCTATGACGACGAGCTCTACCAGGCATGGAGGGACGGCAAGATAGGCGAAAAGGACTTGCCGGAGGAGGTGATGGCTATGACTTTGGACCTTTGCGAGAGGTGGCGAGCGGAGCAAGCGCGGTGTAGGCGCGCCCACGCGGCGCAGCGGCTCTCCCGCGACCATAGCCCCTCCCGCAGCCGCAGCCGTAGCCGCAGCCCCAACTCTTGCTGCTCTTCTAGTGTCGGGTAGTGACCAGGGGGTGAGGGGACGGATTGAAGATCCCTCACACCAAGATCGTGCAGGGCGGGGACACATGTCCCTAAATCCCATCTCGTCTCAGAGTTTGACCGTTTTTATTTATTTATTTACTAGGAGATGGGTAAAAAGGAACAGAGCGTTTGAGTTTCGTTTCAAAAATCTTTTTTTCGTGAGTAGTGGGTTGCTGTGCGAGCCCGAACCAGTAAACTTTCTTTTATCTAAGCGCCTCGCCGTCGGACGCCGTCCTCGCAGGAGTCGCTTAGGCGGCTCCCGTGGGGAGTACCTCTGTGTTAGTGGATAGTGCCAGTGCGCGCCAGTAGATAAGAGAGCAGGCATCTCTAGGAGATATGGGCACGACGCACGAACACAGCGGTCAGCGCCACCCCCCCCGGCAAAAATTCTTTTTGGTGTTAGTGCCACAGCGCGCGGCCCTGTGCTTTGGTCAGCTTTCTCTTTTGTTAGTGCCAGTGCGCGCCAGTCCCGTGCCTAGTGCTCTCGAATTCTCTTTTGCGTAAAAATCTCTTTTGTAGGAGAGGGGTCCTCCCGTCCGAGTACCGAGAGCGACTCGAATCGGCGAGGGACTGCGAAGAGAGCAATCTACATTTTCTGAAAAAGAAAACAAGGAATCGTCGCACCGGCGGCGGCGGCCGAGTTCAGCAAGCCCCAGAGCATGAGCAGCACCCGAGAGGGCGTGCTGATGGTCACTGGCCTCGAGGTGCTGGCGGTCGGGTACTGGGCCACCTCGCTCGACGACTGGCCCGCGAGCCCCGCGATGCGAGGCCTGACGATCCTCCTCCTCTGCGCAAACGCGTCCCTCAGCTTTGCCGCCGTCCGCTTCCGCAGCGAGCGCGCCGCGCTCGCAGCACTCGCCGCATACGCTGCGCTCCTGGCGTGCCTCGTGGCGGATTTTGGCGTCTCGCACCCGAACTCGGGCTGCGGCGCGGGGTCGGGCGGGGACGACACGGAGCTCGGCAAGCTGCTCGCCCAGCTGCTCTGGACGGTCGACGCCTGCCTGCTCATGTCGATCCTCGGATGGGTGACGATTGGGATCGGCTTCGCGTCGGCGGGCTGGGTCGGGCTCCTGCTGCTCGGCTTCTGGCGGCTGCTCCGTCAGGCGGGCGAGAACGACCGGGAGGTGGAGCGCGCAATCGCCTCCCTGGCGACCGGGCTCTTTCGTGGCAAGCACACGCCTCTCCCGCTGCTCGAGGGCCGAAAGCCGGCCGAGGCGACGTCGTGCGCTATCTGCCT
>NW_005196303.1:0-16679 GCF_000372725.1 Emiliania huxleyi CCMP1516 | reverse complement strand
TTCAAAAGAAAAAATCGCCGAAACAGAGGGCCCTCGAGCCTCGTTGCGCGCTTGAGCGCGACACACACGTGTATCAAAACGGTCTCGGCCAGAAATGCTGAATCAAATTGTCCGGGTCGCCGTCCTCCGCCCCGGCTTCCATCCCCAGAAACGCCTCGCCTGCGGGAGTGGACACGGGCTGGGGGAGGGGAATGGACCGGCAGCGACAGGGTCGGGATTGGGAACGACGTCGGCGTGTGTCGCGCGCCGTCGGTGCCGCCCTCCAGCGGGTTGCAGCATGGCGTCTTTGGGCTGTAGCGGCCGTGCTCGGCGCCGACGAGCGCACCTGTGGCGGCAGGTGGGGGGGAGTGTTTGCGATGCAGCGCTCGATGGCGGGAATGCGGCGGCGGGCGGGCGGTGCGTGGCCAGCGCGCCAAAGTCGCGTCCCGCCATGAGGATCGGGACGGGGTTGCCAGACGAGCCGCCGAGGTAGGCGGCAACCTCCGGACGCGTGGTGGGGGAGGGGAGGGAGGGGGTGAGAGTAGCGCCCGCGTCCTCCGAGCAGCAGGACCAGTCCGAGCCGGGTGATGAGGCGGCGACGAGGTCACATCTCGGTCTCATCTCGGTCTCATCTCGGCCTCCTCTCGGCTGTCTCTCGGGGACCTCCGAGTAGGACGACCAGCCCGAGCCGAGGATGAGGCGGGTGCGCGCGAGGTTGAGCATGTCGACGAGGGCGTACAGCGTCCCCTCGCAGTCGCGAAAGTCGCACCTATGCGCATAGGCTCCTCTCGACCTCTTGAGCATGGGCAGCGATCTGCTGCTGCTCTCGCAGTGGCGAGGGGCGCACCGCTCGCTCGCACACTCGCGGCGCGTGACGAGGATGCGGTTGGGGAAACGCCTGCGCGTGGCCCATGCTGTGAAACAACGCTCCTCACACAGCGGCGCGACGAGAGAGAATGCGGCTGGGGAGAGCTCCGCGGTGTCGGCCGGTGACCGCGGTGCCGGTGACCGCGGTGCCGGCCGCGCGCCGAGGCGGCGGCTGCGGGCGGGCGGGTGTGTGTGGGAGGCTGTGCACTTGAGTAAGCTCGCATAGGCCTCCTCCGAGTCTGCGGCGAGGTAGAAGCGGAGAGGCTGCTGCGAGAGGCCGCCCGAGGTGCGGGTGAGGGAGTGCTGCCGCATGAGCGAGGTGATGCGCGGCACGAAGTTGGACCAGTGCGCCGCCTGCGCCGCGGGGCGGAGGGGCGGTGTGGGCGGAGGGGCGGTGTGGGCGGAGGGGCGGTGTGGGCGGAGGGGCGGTGTGGGCGGAGGTGCGGTGGCGGTGTGGGCCCGCCTTTCTCCACGCGAGCAGCTTGGACGTCCCCTTGCGGCCGTACTCCTTCTCTGCAGCGGCGATCGCCTCGTTGCCCGTGGTGGAGGAGAAAGTCCTCGAGTCGCGGGGCGCGTCGAAGACGTTTCGGATGTGGAGCCCGACCTATCCGCAGACGCGCGCGTGCAGACGGGGAGCCTGGCCTGCGCCAGGAAGGGGCGGCGCGAGAGGTGGCAGCCGCGGGGGAGTGTGGCCGGCGGCGCCGCGGTGCCGCGGCGTGCTCGTGGTGCGGGAGGGGCCGACCCGGTGTGGCGGAGTGGGCGTGTGGCGGAGTGGGTGTGTGGCTGGCCGTGTGGGTGTGTGGTGGAGTGTGGTGGAGTGTGGTGGTGTGGTGGAGTGTGGTGGAGTGTGGTGGAGTGTGGTGCGGCGTGGGCGGGCGTCGGGTGTGGCGTCGGCGCCATGGTCTTGTCTGCAATCAGCTGGCGAGCGACGCGAGCGGCGGGGACGAGGCGCTGGATCTGCTGCTGCGCGTGCGTCCACTTGCCGTGCGCGTGGTTCATCACCTGCCCACACCGACGCGTGTGAAGACGCGCCGCCCGCAGCCGGTCGGTCTCGCCGGCAGCGGGGCGCGTCACAAAGGCAGACTTGAAGTAGAGGTGCCTCCGCGGGTCGGGGATGATGGGCGCGTCCTTGACGGCGCCCGGCTCGGGGCGCATGTAGTTGTACCGCTGGAAGTGGCGCGGGTCGGTCAGGTTGGCGAGCGGGATCTCCTCCTCGAGGAGCGTGAAGGGCAGCGGCTGCGCAAACAGCCGCCGGAAGCTGCAGTTGCAGTGCAGGTCAGACACCCACACGAGGAGCAGCGGCCGGTCGAGCGTCGCCGCCACCGCCATGGCTGACGCGAGCGCACGCAGCCGATTGCCCAGCCCGTTCTTGGCATCAACGATGACGTACCTCTCGCGCGAGTCTCGCAGCATCTGCAGCGCCGCCACCCACCCCGGGTCCCGAGAGGCACTGCCCGCGCCCGCCGCGGTCGCAGTCGCCGTCGGAGACAGAGAGCTCACGTGCTGCCGCCTCCGCAGCGCAGTCGGAAGCAGCCTGAGAGAGAGCGCTGAGGCCTGCGACCACAGCTGCAGTACGACCGAGCACATGAGCAGCACGACCACCACGCACCGCCACCCGCCTTTCGGCATCCGGCACCTGAGGCAAGAGTAGCGGAATACGTGCCTTGCTCACACGCAGGGGCACTCGGGAGTCAGCAGCAGCAGCAGCAGCAGCAGCAGCAGCAGCACAGGTTAGGCCAGCCGCGCAGAGGGCAGCTAGGCTGGCGCCACTATCCCCAGGCGCGCAGCGAAGCGAAAAAAGATGGAAAAAGTATGACCTACCCATTGCAGGGCCCTTTTGGGCGAAACAAGACCAACCTACCTATCTATCTGGGAGGGGCCAGCCAGTGTGGACAGACCCCCTATCCGGCTAGGAGCCCGGGCCCAGTTTTGATCAGGCGTCTTCTTCGCTGTTTGTTCACAGCACGCCACTAGGAAACCTAGAGCCCACGGTTCCCTGGGGTCGCCTCGTGAATAAACGAGTATAAAGAGCGGTGAGTTTTTATCCTGTCTGTTCTCGAGGTGGATATCCTTTCCGCGTTGCCCGAGAGCCGAGTGGTCTGTGGGAAAAAAACGAAAATCGAGACGGACTTCTTGAACGGCCGGGCAACATGTCTTCCTTACTATTATTAATTGATGCTTTTTGAATTCTGACAATTAACAAGATGGTGTGAAGTACGCCTCGAAGTTGCTTTGTCGGCCTCTCCCGACTGGAAGAGCCCCCCCCCCGCCCCCCCCCCCTTTTACGCCCCCCCCCCCCCCCGTCGAGCCGAGGCGGCGCACACACCCCCTGCTTTCTCCTGCAGGTGGAGGAAAGGCGCAAGTCAGAACGATGGGCTTGCCCATCCCGGAGTGGTTCGATCCCACACAAACCCGAGACGGTGACGGGAAGCGCACGCGGCACGGCGGTCTCAGGCCCAGTGAGGTAGTGCGCCAGTCTAACCCGGATCCTGCTGAACAAGCTCCTCTTGTAGCTCGATCGGTCACACCGCCATCGCCGTCGGGGAGAGGGGGGACGACACTGCCTCGGCAGCGTGCACCTCGATCCTGTACCGTGTTTGTTATGACCCCCCCCAATGAGCACTCCAGCGAGGGAGGGCGAGACGATCGAGGGGTCCCGTACCATGCGGAATCGACCCTATCCAGTGCTCAAGTGCTCAAGTGGCCGCGTTGGGTAGCGAGGATTGGTGTAACCCGAGCCACGTTTTTATCCGCACAGTCCCCGCGCAAGCATAGCAGGCGCGCAAGAAGCGTGCCAATCAGGTCAAGAATAAGCAAACGGGGACCACCGAGCACCGTGGGGGCTCCCTGTCGCCTACCGGCAGTTGGTTGGTTGGACAAGCACCCCACGCAGCCACGCTGTCGTGGGATCGCTTGTCAGGCGCGCGCGCGCCGCGCGCGCTTACGTATTTGCAAAATACGTCGCCCTCTCCCACCCTCGGGACAAAAGAAAGAGGTGCGCGCTGCTCGCTTTGCTGAAGCCCGGCAGAGGCGAGAGGCCGAGAGCAAGGGATCGGCATAGTACACACTTGCGACCCCACCCAGCCTATGTCGAGCCGTTCGCCGATGACTGCCGCCACGCTGGTCGCGCCTCCAACCCTGGACATCCTCGACCTCGACCTACTGCTCTGTATTTGCGAGCACCTTCCTGCCCGAGGCCTCGCGCGGCTGAAGTGCGTGAGCCACCGATACAGCGTCGCTGACACTGCGGCTGAGCTCGCATCCTCAAGGCGGCACGATGGCTGGCGAGTTGCAGCTCGCGACGGCGAGAGTGCAATCTTTCGTCTGTTCGTCTGTGAGCGGCTCCTCGCCCCGCTGCCCGTCGTGTCCGCCACGAGGTTTCACGGCTTAGTCGTGACGGCAGGCGGAGGGCTTTCCGCTTTTGGTTCAAATGCAGACTTCCAGTTGGGACTAACCGACGACCCGGGGAGCGACTTGGAGCCCGAGCTGGACGAGGACGACCAAGAGCTTGAGTTCGGTTGTGCCGACCCACGTCGCGCTGATGTTGTCGCACCGCGTCCGATCGAACGGCTGGCGGGCCGGACGGTGGTGGCCGCTTCTGCCGGCTGGGCTCACAGCGCCGCGCTCACGAATGACGGCCGTCTCCTGACGTGGGGTAGCTACGGCGAACGCTTGGGTTTGGGGGTCCATCAGGGCGTCGTGGGCCCGCCGTGCGAGGTGTCAAGCTTCCCGCCCGAAACGCGAGTGGCGCTAGTTGCGGCTGGCGTCCACGATACGCTCTGTGTCACGGCCAACGGCGATCTCTACAGCTGGGTGAGACCGCATTGGGTCACGCCGAGGACGAGGACGGGGCGGGGCCGAGTCAGGACTGGGTCGGGGCCGAGCCCGTTCGCGTGGACGCCCTGGCAGCCCGCCGAGTGGTGTCCATTGACCACAAGGACGGCCTGGCCATCGCAGTGACGTCTGCGGGGAAGCTTTTCCTCTTTTGTGCCGGCTGGAATCTGCCGCCGCCCGTCTTCCACTATCTGAGTCCGACACCCGCGCCGGTTCCTTTCTCGGGTGTTCTGGTCCGGGACGCGAGCTGCAGCAGTGGACACGTCGCAGCTGTTGCGTCCGACGGCAGGCTCTTCACATGGGGTGAGGGCGCGGAGGGCAAGCTCGGGCACGGGGACGAGGAGGATGTGATGACGCCGCGAGTCGTGTCCAGGCTGCAGGGCAGGCCCGTCGGTCTCGTGAGCTGTGGCACACTGCATACAGCGGCGACGACGGATGGCGGCTCGGTGCTATGGACGTGGGGATCTGGCTCTTTCGGCTGCCTCGGTCATGGGAGTGAAGAGAACCGCCTCGAGCCGACGGAAGTGGTCCTTGATGGCTTCGGCACTGACATGGTCATCCAAGGAGGCGTGATAGTCGAGGACAACCGGGGCGACGACAGCGCTGTCGAGCATGTCGAGATAGTAGCTTTGTCGTGCGGATGCTTCACGACTATGATCGTGGACACTGTCTCAGGTCGGCTGGCCTCCATGGGTTGGTGTCATGCTGGACAGCTTGGGCTGGGGGCGCAGGTGGAAGGGCTGGAGTTTACGTGGCAACCGCTCGCGGTGCTAGATGTACGACCTGAGGTGGCACCGCACGCTCAGTCCGAGTCGGGCCGGTGATCGCAGCGGACTGCGGTGTGTCATTGTAACAGAAACCGTAGAAAGAAAAAAGCGCAGTGCTAAAAATCTCTCTTTCTACTTTCAAATCAAGTTCAAGACACACAGAGCTCACACAAAATCACACACAGGTCACAGCGGGGGAAAGGGCGACTCGCAATTCCAGGGGTCGTTGTGTGACGGCCACCCTATCCAGAGAGGCACGGGTGCCAAAGAAAGAAAGAAAACATACAGCCCAAGGGAGGGACAGGTGCCAAAAAGAAAGAAAGAAAACAGACAACCCAAGGGAGGGATGGGAGGACGGCACGCCGCCACCACACAGGACAGGTGCCAATTTGAGAAAAAATGCGGGGACGAATTCTTTCGTGCGTGCTACCTAGGGAGCCTAGGTAAGCTAAGTGCGACCTGGTAGCTCCACGGGCATGGCGGAAGCAGCCGCTGCCCCGGGCGGCGCGGCGGAGGGTCCCTCGTCGAGGAAACGCAAGGCGTGGGACGGGCCACCGCCCGCAGCCGGCGACCTCGGCCACGCGCAGTTCTGGTGGTACCGCGACCCTTACGGAGTCGACCAGGGGCCGCACGCAACCACGACCATGCGCAACTGGTTCGAGGCGGGCTACATCCCGGCAGTGACTCCGCTCGCAGCCTCGTACTATGGCGAGGTTCCCTCGGAGATGTGGCTGGCGGCCGAGCTCTGGGAGAGCCCCGAGACGGAGGCGTTTGTGCTGGCTGAGGGCGCGGCGGCGGCGCCGCAGCTCGAGGCGGCGGCGCCGGACTACATCGAGGCGGCGGAGTTCGAGAGCGAGAAGGAGGGCTACGTCTTCAAGTTTGACGTGTACGGGCTCGGCTACTACAAGGACGAGGAGGCGAGCAGGCCGATCGAGGTGACGATCGACGCGATCGAGGCCGAGAAGCAGGAGAAGCTGGAGAGAAACGCGCGCGCGCGGATGCAGGCCTTCCCCAAGTGGGACACCATCTCTGGGTGAGCGGAGAGGAGGGGCGAGGTGGCGTGATCGGGGGGTCAAACAGAGAGACAAGAAACCGCAGCGCGCTGCGACGGCGAGAGAATCTGTGATGCGCATAGGCATACGATGGAGACCTCTCCTCACAGACGCCAGCCGACGAGAGGTAATGTAAGCCAAGGAAAACTCAAAAACACTGGGCGTGGTAAAAGAAAGAAAGAAAACAGACAACCCAAGCGCCAAGGCGCAAGGGAAGGATGGGAGCAGGCGGAGGACGACGGCACGCCGCCACCAAAAAGGGATTTTAAGGAGAGGAGTGTGATGCGCTAGCCGTCGCCCATCCTTCGCGTCTGCTTCTTCCTATCTCTCTTCGCAGTCCCTCGCCGATTCTCGCTGCAACCTTCAAACAAACAAACCTTCATGCCACCTCGCGGTCGTCCCACTTACGTCGCTCTCTCTCCCTCTGTCGCGTCGCTCTCCTCTGCTACTTCTAGGGTCGTCTACGCGCTAATTCTTGTTTCGGACGGCTTCTAGCCCCGGGCGCGAGCACCACGTCGCGCTCAGCACTTCTTTTCGTCGCCGCCGCTGCCGTTCTGCTCGTCCTCGCCCTCCTGCTTCACGACGACCGCCGAGTTTCGACAGTGCGACGGCGGCGCAAGATGAGGGCGTCGGGCGGCGAGCCTCTTTCTATGATGATGCTTTCGGAGCCGCCGTCGTGGGAGGCCTGGCGGATCGATCCGGCGGAGAGTCTGGGTAGCAGAGCCTCCGCGCCCTGTCGCTGGGCCGCGCTGCTTGCCGGCGGCGACGCGATCACCGCGCCGCCGGCTCCCGTCCCCGGGCTCGGGCTGCCGCTGGCGGCGCGAGCTGCTTCGAACGGCTCGCTCTGCCTGCGGCCAGAGGGCGACTTGCTGTCCGACCACGTGGTGCGGGAAGGGCGCTGGTTCGAGTGCGACGACCTGGTCCCCCTGCTCGCGATCGGCGCGCTCGCGGCGGGCCCGGGCGCTGTGGCGCTCGACGTAGGGGCGAACCTTGGCGCCTGCACGATGCAGCTGCTCCTGTCGACCGACGCGCCGGTGGTCGCCTTTGAGCCCGGCGCGGCCAACTTGGGGCTGCTCTCGGCGTCCGTCGGCGCGCTCGCGCTGCGCCACCCCCCCGTGCGGCGTCGCGCCGTCCTGCTTCCCCTCGCGCTCGGCGACGCAAACTCGAGCTTCTTCCTCCACCCCGCCCTCGGCACCGCGGGCCGCTCTGTGGCTTGCGCGTCCTTCACACGTCCGTCGACACGTCCGCGACACGTCCGCAGGCAACGCCGGCCACTCCGTCCTCGGCTCGAGCGAGAGCGCAGAGTCTCTCAGCCGGTGGGACGGCTCTTCGTTTGGCAGCGCGGAGCGGGTGGTGGTGCGGCAGGCGAGAGAACACCTCCCGAGGCGCCCGAGTGAGCTCGACAAGCGTGAGCGACCGGACTGACTGCTGGCAGGCGGACGACATCCTCTGGCCGAGGCAGCTGCGCCGGGAGCGCCTCCCTCCGCCCGTGGCGATGATGAAGATCGACGTCGAGGGATTCGAGTGCCGCGCGCTGCACGGGATGCGGCGGCTGCTCGGCGCCGGAGCCGTCAAGACGGTCAAGGTGGAGGTGTTCGAGTCGGCGCTGCGCGCGCAGGGCTGCTCCGGCTCGCGGCTGCAGCAGCTCCTCCTCGGCTCCGGCTTCCGCCTCTTCCAGTCCGTGGAGCAGCTCGCCCTGGTCGGATGCGGCCGCGTGCCCGGCGAAGCGGCGGCGGACCCAGACGCGCTGCAGGTCGTCGCCGTGGCGGAGGGCCTGCCCTACAACCTGTACGGCTTGCACTGCCGACGCGGGCACGCGAAGAGTCGAACGTAGACCGGACGTGTGGGGTGCACGGCGAGGCGTCTCGGCCGTCCGCCGCTGGGGCGGGCTCCAGTGTGAAGACTGAGGACATGCGAGGGACATAGACACATGGTGGCTGCCGGTTGGTTGCGATTGGGCACAGGAATAGTGTGGTCCACAGTCGAATTGCGTCGCGCGCTCATCATGGACAGTCCGTGTAGGTCTTGACTTGACTTGACTCGTGTGACGTGCGGGCAAAACTTTCTGTGCCGGTGCCGCGTGGCCAGTGTGCAATCTTTACCGGTATGAGACTGGTATTTGGCGATATTTTGATTAGTTTTGGAGTGGTATGGTATAGTGGTATGCGAAAGTGGTATGCGGGGTTTTCAGTAGTTGTAGCGGCTGTCGGTGTGGTCCCGGGGGCGAAACCATGCAAAAGTGCGGGTATTACCCGGGTATACCCGGGTTTTTTCAGGTATACCCGCAAAATACCCGGTATTTTGCCGATTTTGCCGATTTTGCCACCAAGAAGGCACTCCGACTCGCTTTGATTTCCGTGAGGCAACTGGTATCCCGTACCACTTTTTGATTAGGTACCACTTTTTGATTAGTGCAGGCCTTGGGTTTGATTAGCCAAAAACTCCCATCAAAGAGATATATTTGCCACTTTCCGCACAAACATGGCACCCGACCAGCTGAAGCTCTAGACTCGTCGACCGAGCTCTGGACGATGCCGACCTCAAACCACCAGCGCCAGCAACGACGTGCCGCGGCTCGCCGCGCCGCTGTTGCGACCGACGACGTGCCCGACGCCGTCCCGCGGCCGAAAGGAAGAGGCCCGCGCAACCACTTCTGGGACCCGCGGCCGCCGGGCGTGCGGCGGCACAACGAGTCGAACGAACCGAACCAGCGCAGAGCGGCGCGTCTCGCGAGCGCCCGCGGCCGCCACGCCGACGCCGTCCGCGGCCGACGGTGGTCGCGAATCAACGCGGCGCGGTGCAACGAGGCCAAGTCCTTCCAGGCTCCCGCCAGCAGCGCCTCGTGGCGTGGGCTGCACGGCCCTTCGAGACGGCCCGGGGGGCGGTGAGAGACCTCTCCCGCCGGCATGGCGCACTATATCACCCGTAGAGGCCTCTCTATAGTCGCCTTTTGGCACCTCCTCTCTCCACGCCGCCGATTAGACCTCGCCGCATCGCATCGCCCCCTTCCCTGCCCCGTCGCCCTCCTGAGCTCTCCCTCCTTCGCTCCAGCCATGCACAGGACGGCTGGACCATTGGCCCGCGTGCCAGGCGTCCGGGACGGCCGGGTATCGGCTCCGTACTTTGAGCCCTCTTGGGCCACCCTCGCGTCCACCGGCCGGCAGAGCACCGCTTGGGCGACTCAGACGGCCCGCCCGACCAGCGCGTTCGATCGTGCCGCCCCCACAGCGTCAGTGGCGTGCGTGGGGTGGCAGGCGGCGTCAGCGCAGCCCCTCGTGGGGGTGCCCACCGCTCTCCTCTCACCGCTCCCCCCCGCCCGTGGCACCCCACACACTCGTCCCTCCTCAGGGGCGCAAGGCGGCACGGCACGTTCAGCGCTTGCCTCGGCCCACCTCGCCTTCACGCCCGCCACCGCGACCAAGGAGGTGGCCTCGGCGGCCCAGATGAAGCCCGTGCGGCTCGTTTGGGAGCCGCATGCCGTCCCTCTCTCGCCGGCGCTGCTCACCACGCCCAAGCCTACGCCGAGGAACCCGTCGCGCCCGTCGCTCACGAGCTGGTGGCTCGCATCGACCGAGCTGTCCAGCTTTCTCACGCCCTGCCCACGATCAAATTCGAGACGACCAACATCCGACCACAAAAAAGGCCCGCGCGTGCTGCGCGGGCCGGCGAGCGACTAGCGAGCCAACCTGCTAGTACCGGTAAAGATTGCACACTGCGCGTGGCTCGCTCGCTCTCGCGTCTCGGCGCGTGCGGCCGGCTTGCTGCGCCCCATCGACGCGACGAAGGAGCGTAAAGGGGTGTGGATGCTGGGTTCACGGAAATCGAGGGACGCGACCCACTTCGCCACAGACGGTCCCGCGCCTCGCCGCTATGACGGCTACACGACCGCGGCTCGTGTGCGTGTAGCCGTCTTTGTCCGGAGTGAATACTCCAACGTGCGCTCGTCGGTGACGGTGTCCTTCAACCCGACCTGCGCCGCGCTCGGCGAACCTCGACAGCGCCCACAGTGGCATGCAGCTCTTTGCGACAGAAGCCTGGAGAGCAGCTCCTCTGCTGCTCACACACTCTGCACAGTTGACACAGCCTACTGTGCGGCTGCCACAGCTGTGACAGCGATGGGCTCGCCCTCACTGGCCCTCAGTCACTTGTGCTGCGGCTTGTGTGAGCGACACTGCTCGGCGACTGCCGGCACACTGTGAGACCATGGGTGTGAGGTTAAACCACGCCACCAGCGCTTGGTCACATCAGCCCCGAGGTCAGGTCCATCTACTCTGTTGATGACAAGACTTGTCTACCGGCTGGAGCCGAGCAGGAGGGCCCGGCGCACAACCCCTTGGTCAACTCACCCTCCACACCCCGTACACACCCAACGCGGCCAAAGGATATCCACCTCTCGAGAACCTCGAAAACAGCATTGTCGCCATTCTTTTTTACCGCGCAAGATATGAAGGGTGGCTAAGGGCTCTGCCCGCAAGGCGCCCGCGTCGCAGACGCGGTACCATTGACACCCCACCCCCCCTCTACTCCACCCCTCGCCCTCCCCCCCGCGCCCTACCGAACCACCCACCACCCGCCCATGCCGACTTCCGTCCCCCGCCGCCCTCCCCTCTTCCCGCCCCTCCGCCCTCGCCATCCCCCATCTGTGCGCCCCTCCCCGTCCGCTCCCTCCCGCTTGGCGCCCATCCCGCCCTCCGCCCTCGCCCTCCGCCCCTGCCCTGGCTGGCCTGGGTGGCATCTCCTCATCATCACGCGCCAAGCGGGAGGGAAGTGGACGGGGCCCTGAGCCGACCTAGCCCTAAACGGAATGGGGCGCCCAACACGTGCCCGGATTACTGTGCCTTCCCCGGGTGCAGCCTTTCGGTTCGTGAAGGGTCGGTGCGAGTCGTGCTTTCCTCGATCCCCCGCCCTCCCCCGCCATCTCCGCCGCTTTGTTTGGCTCTCCAGCCTTACTTGAGCACTTGAGCACTGGATAGGGTCGATTCCGCACCAGAGAGCCTTACCACCATCGGGAGGCGGCGAGGCGAAATCAGACTCGGTCGAGAGACCCCAGATTGGCATCCATGGACAGGGTGGCCCG
Source organism: Emiliania huxleyi CCMP1516 (assembly GCF_000372725.1). Lineage (NCBI taxonomy): Eukaryota > Haptophyta > Isochrysidales > Noelaerhabdaceae > Emiliania > Emiliania huxleyi. The sequence goes on along the minus strand of NW_005196303.1, from coordinate 5,103 downwards.
CCACAACGCACGTGGCGGTCGTGATTTCTTGTTGGTCTTCAAAAATCTCTCGAACAAATAGCAAAATCCAAATACCGTCGTGAATATGTGATCTGAGCCGTGGACGGCCGCAAGCCTTCAGCTGGTGCCAAGACATCCGTAAAATTGAAACCAAGAACGTCCGCCAAATCCGCGTGCTCTTTCGGCGCAACTTGAGGGGAAGCCGCTGATCGAGCCCAGCGTGCCCGCGGCCGCCTCCCGCGCAGCACCGCCGCTGGGGACGACACGCTGCGGAATCGGATCGACCCCATGGAGGAGGAGGGCGCAGTCGGCGAATTGGAGGAGGAGGAGGAGGGCGCAGTCGACGAATGGGAGGAGGAGGGCGCAGTCGAGAGTCGACATTGGCGTGTCTGACTCAGAGGAGGAGTTGGAGGTGCAGCCATGTCCGGCAACCTAAACCTGATTCAGAAGAGCTCGCCGACGTTGTCACTCAACGTGCGTCACATGCGTGATCGAGCTTGAGGAGGAGCTCAGCTAACGATTCGGCCGGCCCCCCAGCGCCGCCGCCCACCGCCACCCACAAAGCGCCTGCTCTACTATCCCGTACACCACCCGCTCCCCCGCTCCCGTGATAGCACCATCACTGCCGCCGTCCTGGTTTTGAACGTGGCAGCTAGACTCTAGGGACTAATTCGAACGCGGCGGTATAAGCGACGACCTGGCCATGTGGGAGCCGTACCCTTGGAACCACGCCGAGATCGGCGTGTCTTTCCAGATGTACCAGCCCGATGCCGATACCGACCCCATGACGCGCGACCAGTTCTTGCGCTACCTCGAGTATTGCGTGCCGTGGTGAGCTCTTCCGTCCTCATGTCGCTACACAGCCCGCGTCGGGCTGCACTGCTACACTCGACCGCTATTCATGTCTCACTGCGCGCGAACTGCCGTGTCTGTACTGCCTGCGCATGTGCCATGTCGAGAGCATGCATTTGTCCGTCTCTCGTCGGCGCCGGGGCGCCGCAAGTCTCGTCGCCGTCCCCGTCTGTGCATGTTCTGTTCTGAAGCTCATACGTCACTAGCATGGTCATAGTAGTATGTCATAAATTCCCTCTCGACCAGCGGCACCGCTGGCAGTGATCCGCCAGTCGGGTCGGTCCGAGTCGCCCAGAGCTGCACCACAGTGTGGCTGCGCGGCGGGGGCGGCGGCGGGGTGTTGTGGTCGGTGTGTGTGACTGGTGTGAGATTCTTCACCAGACAATGTGTGTGTGACGTTATACAACACTCACCGCCCCACCCTCCTCGCTACGTGCTCAGCGTCGACACCTCCCACGGTTTCGGCAACGCGTCCGCCGCCGTGCCGCCACCCGCGCCGCCGCCCTCGCCTGCCGCCGCCTCGAGGACGCGCGCCTCTCCGACGTCGGCGGCGGAGGCCTCGCGCGCCTTGCGGAGGGTGAGCAAGTACCGGTGCATCCTCGCCGAGACGGCGTGCCTCGAAGCGGACTCGAGGACGAGGCAGTCGGACGGCGGCAGCGCGGGCGCAGCGCACTCGGCGGGGACGGGCAGCAGAAAGACGAGGCGGCCGCCGACTCGCAACCGCGCCGCGGCGAGCCGCAGCAGCATCGCGCACCGCGCGGGCAGCGGCTGGTACAGCTCGCCCGCCTGTCCGCAGCCAGAGGTGTGTGGAGACGCTGCTCACAGCTTCCAACCAGCACTCCTCCCCCCTCCCAGACCCCCTCCATGATGCCGTACGGCGGGTCGGTGACGATCGCGTCGAAGTCGCGCAGGCCCAGCCCGGCCGGCAACTCCGCCACGTGATCGCCGTCAGCGTCGCCATCGTCGCCTTTGCCGTCGGCGGCGGCGCCGCCGCGGGGCAGCAGCTCGGCGGCGTCGGCGAGGAGGAGTCTGGCGGGCGGCGGCAGGCCGGCGGCGGCAAAGTTGGCTCGGATCGGCTCGCGCTGCAGCACCCTCGCGTCGACCTCGACGCCGAAGGTCGTCGCGCCGAAGCGCGCGGCCGAGAGGAGAGTGGAGCACGTCCCGCAGAACGGGTCGAGGAGCGCGCAGCCGGGGCGTGCGCGCGCCTCGTTGGCCATCAGAAAGGCAAGCTCGGGCGGCAGCGTGGTCCTGCCGAGGTAGCCGCGGGCGGAGAGGCGGAAGTCGTGCAGCAGCCGCGAGGCGCCCGCCGAGAGGCGCCGCCCGAGGTACAGGCGGCGCGGAGGAGCGAGGGCGGCCGGCTCGCCTCGCTCGCCTCTTCCCGTCGGGTCGTCGTAGTCCTCGAGCATGGCGACCACCTGCTCCGGCGAGCGGAGAGAGATGGGCCCGGGCAGCGGCGCGAGCAGCTCGTCGAGGAGCTCCATCAGGGCAACCTTTGGCGCGGTACAGGCGGCGGCGGGGGTGAGAGCGCCGTGGTCGTGCAGAGGAGTCCTCTGAAGGTTGCGAAGTCTCTGGGAGGGTCTAGTGGCGCGGCTCCATCCCGCCGCGCCTTGGCCGGCTCGCTGTACGGCTTCTGCCGCCCCGCTGAGAGCATCTCGACGCACCAGCTGTCCTCGGCGAGCGGCGCGACCCACCGCCGGTGCGTTTCGGCGCCCGCCGCACAGACGGCCTCGGCAAGCCGCTCCCACGCCCGCTGGCCGCTGCCCTCGCCGCCACCGCCGTCCTCGTGATCTGCGGGCTCCGACTCCGCCCATACGTCAAAGCAGCCGCGGACGAGGACGCAGCGGCGGGCGACGGCGGCGGCCGCGGCCGCGTCGGGCAGCGCGACGTACTCGAACGAGTCCCGCCGGCTGGGCTCGAAGGCGAGCTCATCGCCGCCAAAGCCGAGCATGTCTGCGACAGAGCGCACCTCGCTCCGCCAGTGGCCGGGCAGTGTGTCGCGGTAGAGGAAGAGGAAGCGTGGCCGCGCAGCGGCCGACGCAGGCGCGCCGGGGGAGAGGCGGACGGCGCGGGAGGGCGTGGCGGCGAGCAGGGCGACGAGGACGAGCGGCGTCGCGAGCAATGTGCGGAGCGTGGTCATCTAAAGCTGCGCCGAGCGAATCGGCGACGTTTTGCAGAGCGTCTCCTTTCTCATTCAGCGGAGGCCTCAGCACTGACGGCAGAGAACCGTCCACGGAATGGAGTGTCGCGGGCTTCCGTTCCTAGCGCCGTTGAGAAAAAGAAAACTCGTGCGCGGTTCAAAGAAAAAGGCGCTGCCCTGCGCGCCCCCCGCATAACAACGAACTCACATGAAGGCCCGAGGTCTCGTCGTCGTCTCCCTCTGCCTGCCCGGCCTGTGCGCGGCGCTGCGGCCGCCGGCGCCGCGCGTTCGCATGACGGCCGGCATGACGGCCGCCTCGGCGCCCGCTGCTGTCGTGCCCAACCCGGCCTCGCTCGTCACGGGCCTGGCCTTCACGGGCGGGTGGGTGGACGTGTTTGTGTGGCAGACGTACGGCTGCTACGCCAACATGATGACTGGCAACCTGCTGCGCTGCCTCGAGTGCCTCACCGCGCTGCGCTGGGTGGACGGCGCCTTCTTCACGGCGCTCATCGAAAGGTCCGCAGCCGAGGGGTGAGCAGCCTCTCTTCACGCCTCCAGCGGGTGTAAGTAGGCGCTCATCGCGTCGTACGTCGGCGGCTTCGGCGCCTTCCGGGTGGTGGACCTCTCGCGACGGCGCCGCCGCACCCTCTCCTCAGTCGCGCCCGCCGTGTTTGCCCTCTTCGCCCTCGCCGACCTCGGGCTCCGCCTGTCGAACGGCTCGCGCTGGAGCATCCTCCTCCTCGGCGTCGGCTCAGGCGTCGTCAACGCCGCCTCCGCGGACTCGACGGGCGCGGTGACCTGCATGGTGACGGGCCACCTCGGCAGGATTGCGCGCAGCCTCGGCGACGCGGTCTCTGGCGGCGAGGCGGTCGCGCCCGGCTCGCGCCGCGCCGCCGCCGAGTCGGTGCGTGTGGTCGCCTCCTTTGGTGCTGGCGCGACCGCGGCGCTGGCGGCCGCGAGGCGGCTGCCCGCGGCGGCGGGCGTCCTGTCAGGGGTGGGGGCGGTGTATGCCGGGCTGCTTTATCTGCACGACCGGAGCGCGGCAGGGGGTTGAGGTTTGAATTTCACAGATCGCACGCCCCTGTAAATACATGTAAACGTAATAGAGCAGCAGCCCTTCATGCGTCAGAGACGGCCCCCCGGCAACACCAACAGGCAACAGAGAGAGAGAGATTTTTAGCAATTGTTTGTCAACATTGGCGAGGCGGTGGACGGAGCTCGGAAGGAGCAGGGAGGAGGATGAGGAGAGCGAGAGGCAGAGCCAGAGCCCAGCAGAGGTAGCTGCCAGCGGCTAAAGAAAGAAAGAAAGAAAGAAACCAAGTAGGGAGGGATGGGAGGACGGCACGCCGCCACCACACAGGGATTTTAAGGAGAGGAGTGTGGTGCTAGCTAGCCGTCGCCCAGCGGCTCGGCTCGGACTCGGCAGCGCGTTTTCTTCTGCCATCTAGCTCTTGCCGCTGAGCCAGAAGCGGGACTCTCAGTCGAGGCTCGTCGACTTGTGCGATGGTGAGGATAAGGGACGACGACAGCAGCGAGGACGAAGCGCCTCCCTCAGAGCGCACCTCACAGCCGCCGGCCGCGGCGCCGGAAGCCGAGCCGGAGCCTGCCGCAGCGCCGGAGCCTGCTGCTGCACCGCTGCCACCCGCCGCTGCTGCTGAGGATGACTCGTCGGACGAGGATGACGACGTGCCGCTGTCGAAGCGTAAGGCGGTGGAGAACGTGATCACCGCCAAGCCACAGCCGGCGGCGCCCTCGCCCAAGCCCAAGGCCAACGGCAACGGCGTCGCACCGCCAAAGCCGGCCGCAGCCAAGGCGCCGGCCGCGCCCAAGGCGGCCAAGGCGGCAAAGGCGCCCGCGTCGCCCAAGGCGAAGGAGAAGAAGAAGCCAAAGTACTCCGAGTCGTCGGCGGACGACGACGCCGACTCCGACTCCGACTACGACAAGAAGCCCGCCAAGAAGCAGAAGAAGGCGCCCGCGAAGCCTTCGGCAAAGGGCGGCGGCGGCGGCGACGACGCGGGCACGTCGTACGGGGACCGGTGGTACGAGGAGGTGGACGGGTCGGAGTGGAAGCGGGGGGGCGTCAAGTGGAAGACGCTGGAGCACGGCGGCGTCAT
>NW_005196304.1:0-1329 GCF_000372725.1 Emiliania huxleyi CCMP1516 | reverse complement strand
GATGTTGACCGGGTGGGCGGGTGGTCATGGAAGGTATTTTAAGGACAGTCACCCAGTCCGATGGAAGGTATTTTAAGGACAGTCACCCAGTCCGATGGAAGGTATTTTAAGGACAGTCACCCAGTCCGATGGAAGGTATTTTAACGTCAGTCACCCAGACGAATGGAAGGTATTTTAACGTCAGTCACCCAGACGAATGGAAGGTATTTTAACGTCAGTCACCCAGACGAATGGAAGGTATTTTAACGTCAGTCACCCAGACGAATGGAAGGTATTTTAACGTCAGTCACCCAGACGAATGGAAGGTATTTTAACGTCAGTCACCCAGACGAATGGAAGGTATTTTAACGTCAGTCACCCAGACGAATGGAAGGTATTTTAACGTCAGTCACCCAGACGAATGGAAGGTATTTTAAGGACGAGGAGAGAGGGAGCGCGCGCAGACTGACGTCAGCTCTGCTCCTGAAGTACACCTCTGAAAGGCACCTTCAGAGGTGTAGTGCACCTCTGAGGCACCTCAGAGGAAACGCTGCACTTCTTTTATCGATCTCGTCGCCAGACTCCGATTTCTCTTTGTCGGGCCATGTGCCGCTCGCTCGTCCGCCCAAGTGACTCGGACGCGCGGTCGAGGGCACCCCACCGTTCCTGGGGCGCGCTGGCGCTCGCCCGCAATCGTCCCCCACCCATCCACCCTTTTGTCTTTGAGGCTGTCGCTCCGAGAAAACTTGTCTCGCAGCTGCGAGAAATTACCCCGTCAAAGTCTGAGACCTGTCACTGAAGTGATGCATGTATTGGGAGCGCGACTGCAGTACACATAAAGGTTGAAGCCGTACAGACTCACCCTATACTCTCTTACGCATTCGTGATTCGTCGAACGTACAGACTTACGTACAGGCTAGTGCCATCTGCTAGACCGGCGCCTCGCAAGCGCAACGCGGCCTCTGTGGCGGGCAGCACCCCAGCTGACCAGCAGCTTTGGAGCAGCTTGAAGGCGTGTAGCTTCATGTGCACCGCCTCGGCGACGCTCCGAGCTCGGCCTGGCAGTGTTGGGGAGAGGGGAGTGGTAAGGAGGACGGCGGCCGTGAAGGAGGGCGGTGGTGGGTGGGTTTGTTTACTTGGTGGTTTGAGTTGGGTCGAAATGAGGGCGGCGGCGCGGCACACCTCTAGGGGGGGTCCGGATACGGGGGAAGTGGCGCCGAGAGCGCTGGCAGCCAGGCTCCCACCTCGCTCATCGAGCAAGAGGAGGGGGCAGGCTTCGTTTCGGGCGGCGCGGCGGCCGCGGTCGCGGCGGCGGCGGCGGCCGCGGCCGCCGGCGGCGGGGGGGGCATA
>NW_005196306.1:0-1330 GCF_000372725.1 Emiliania huxleyi CCMP1516 | reverse complement strand
CAACTATCGGGATGCGACCAGAAGGAAGGACCGAGAGGTGGCGGAAGACGTCCCGAGGTGAAAGTTGGGAGACCACGAAGAGGGGTCCGGAGTGGTGAGGCGCCGGGTGTGGGCGGGCGTCGAGTCCGTGTCGAGTGTTTACTAGCTCCGAGTAGAGGGGGCGTTCTGCTGCTAGGGGAAACCTGGAGCGCGGAGCTAACCCTCGGAGACCCGTGTTTACTTTAAGGCCCTTTCCCTGCGAACGCGCACCCCCGGGGCTAGGGCTCTCTAGCCCGTAACCCGATGCCAATCATCCGGCCCGCTGGGTGCGCTTCTTAGCTCCCCGGCCCTGGATGTGCGGTTGATGACTGCACTCCAAGTGCTCCAAGGTCCTTCTCCCACCTGCGCGAGCAGGATCTTGTAAGGACGATCAGGGACACAGGGGAAGGGGAGCGGGGAGCGCATCGCGACACGGACGGGGGCTGGGCAGGGTTCACCCACACGACAGGTCCCAGGGATTCCTCTCTCGTATAGGACAGGTTGCACCCGGCGGCACGGGGGCAGGCGCGGGCCTCCTACTGGTTGCGCTCTCCTAGTTCTCCTGCTCCTGACAAGGGACAGCGACAGGCTCGCAGCACGGTGGATTCACGAGGCAAGTTTCTTTTTTTCCAAACTCTCTTGCGACAAACGCTGCGTTGGGCTAGGGCAGGCGCTTCTCTTGAGTCCATTCGGTTTCTCTCGAGTTTCCCTCGGGAAACTCGCGAGTTTCCCTGAGTCTGAGAGCTGGTCTGGGGCAAAATCTGAGGCAAAATTGAGGAAATCGGCAAACGACCCGGGTATTTTCCAGGTATGTACCATGAAAAAGTTAGTATACCCGCAAAATACCGGTATTTTGCCGATTTTGCTGGTTTTGGCCCCAAAACAGCCTCAGACTCAGCTCAGAGCCCAAAAAATGACGATTTTAACGGCGTTTTCCCCGGAAAATAGAGAGGAAAACAGAGGGTGTTGTAGAGAAAAAAGGAAAGGAAAACAGACGGGGTGCGAGAGGCAAACCTCGTTGAGCCCAACGTCCTCCGTGTCGTTATTTCCGAGGTATGCTGTCGCCACCGCGTCGGCGTATGCGTTGCAGGCTATTCCCACGTGTGCTTGCACCCACAAGCAATTCGCGCCAGTCCCGAGGTCGAAAATTTCTTAAGTCGGAGAGAGAGAGTTTCGCTAAGCTCCCTTGCTGTCCAAATTCTTTAAGTTGGTCATCGGAAGTCGATCGCGAGCCGCTCTTTCCTGCTTCCTCTCTCTCGACTGGAGTCGCTCGACAAGATGCAATACTCTCAGGTCGAGATGATCGATACGG
>NW_005196307.1:0-1330 GCF_000372725.1 Emiliania huxleyi CCMP1516 | reverse complement strand
ATCGACGGGCTGCTTAGGGGGGCGCCAATGAGGCTTGCCCGTCGGCAATCCATCCGTATTGAGCTCTGCTGGCATTTGTGGTGGGGCAGACCGCTCTCCTCGGCCAAGAGTAGACGTGCGCGAGAATTAATCTTGGGAGTGAGTTACACTACAGAAATAAATTTCTACGTTGAACGATAAAAAGAAAAACGGCCACCCAGGGCTGGGTCGAGGACAGACCTGCTTCGGACCCAGAGTCTTCTTTCTTTTTGGCACGCCGGCGGAAGGGCTCGTCTTCGCGGGGCGGGGTGCGCACTGCGCGCCGCGAGGATGAGGAGCCTGAGCCAGGGGAGGGTTGGGAAGGGGGGGCGAGGCCGGAGGAGTATGACGCTTGACGGCCTCTTCGACGGCCCATAAGGGGCCGTTGTCTGCTGTGTCTTTTGTGGTGCTAGTCCGTGCCAGTCTAAAGAAAGAAAGAAAACATACAGCCCAAGGGAGGGATGGGAGGACGGCACGCCGCCACCACACAGCTCACAGGGATTTTAAGGAGAGGAGTGTGGTGCTAGTCTGCTGTGAGATGGCCAAAGAAAGAAAGAAAGAACCCAGACAACCCAAGGGAGGGATGGGAGGACGGCACGCCGCCACCACACAGCTCACAGGGATTTTAAGGAGAGGAGTGTGGTGCTAGTCTGCTGTCACTCACCCCCCACTGTCGCCAGACTGTGAGAGGCTATAGGGGAGGAGGGTGGGAGACCATAGCTCCCGCGTTCCCGTCGGGCTCCAAAGCAGGCATAGCACAAGCCGTAACACCGACGGGTGGTGCTATGCGCTTGCGAAACACCGACGGCAAACGTAAATTCGTGGGCGCCCGACGGAATTAATCCCGATTAGGCGCCCGCGACACACTGAATACCCCGGGCGGGCCTCCGCTCCGGGGCTGCTCTATCTCCATTGTCTGCACGCAACCATGGTTATGCCCCTACTGTGTGAATACGTTTTCCACGTAGAGCTCTATTCCAAATGACCTCCCAGAGGCCTGTATTCTGCCGTATTCCACCCGTATTCCACGTATTCCATGGAATACGCCGTATTCCAAAAATGGACGTATTCCGTATAAAATTTTCTTCGCTCCGCGAATTCACACAGTAGGGCTTATGCCCTTCACAGCCTTGTTATTGAGAAGAAAATACCTCCTATGGCGCTGTGCGCTGGCCTGTGAGAGGTTGACAGATAGGGTGATAAGAACGAGAACCTCGCATACGACGACAGTGAGGGTGTGAGAGACAGACCCAGGGAAGGTCTTTCACTACCTTACAGCCCCTGCCCGAGCTCAGGCTCGACAGAGGTCGGT
>NW_005196308.1:0-1330 GCF_000372725.1 Emiliania huxleyi CCMP1516 | reverse complement strand
ATTCTTTCGGCACAATGTCCAGCTTAAGGTAAGGTAGGGTAAATTTCTCCACACACACCACAAGGTGGTGGGGCAAGAGGGGGCGACCCTCGCATCTCCACACCCGGACACGGGTAGGAGCCCCACGGCATTCAAAGTGGTAAGTGCACGCAATAAAACCACCCCCGCCTCAACCGTCTCAGGGACGGACGCATTTCCCCCCTTTCAAAGGCGGTTTCGAAGTTGATGAGACCTCGTCCCCCCCTCTCCAATGAAAAGCGTGAAAAGAGGCGCGGAACAGGCCGGAAGCGCCGCTTGGACGTGGGTCACACAATGGCAGCGCTCCAGACGCGCTCTGGTAGCTGCCAATGAAGCCGTAGCCCATCGCGCGCATGCTGGACGGCCTCTGCACCTCTACTGCAGTGCCCTCCTGCACCGAGCGACGCGTCAAACCTTTGTTGCTGCCCATGACCGCCGGCGGCTCCGAGTTCGGGCGAGCGAGCCCTGGCTGAGCTGAGCCTCTGCGGTCGCAATGCAGCGCTGCGGTCGGTGCAGAGTGGCCGTGCGCGTACGGCGTCGTACGCGCACGGCCGCTCTGCCTCAGTGGCGTGCGGCTTGGGCCAACTGAGGTCGCTCTCCGACCTCGCTCGCCGAGCTCACAACCCGGCGCGAGCCGCATCGAGTGGAAGTTCGACTTCAGCTGCCGCGAGTGGATGGACTGCCTTGTCGAGTGCGAGCAGTTGGGCTCCGCCGGGAGCATGAGGTGCAACGTGTTCTCTGGGCGCCAGCAGACGCGAGCGCGCGAGCGCGTGTTGAACCGGACGCTCCATAGCAACACTCGAGATACACTCGAAGGGGGTACACGTTTTTTTATTCGGTTTCGTGGGTTCCTAGTGCACTTGGAACCGACGAAACCGAAGACGGTTGGCCCCGGGGTGGTTTTATTGCGAAGTGCACTGCCCGGTGGGGACTGGGGTGCACGTGGAGGTGAGCCGTGAGCTGTGTGTGCTAAGACAGATTCTCCGCAGACAGCCAAAACGGGCCGTGCCGCGTTTGTGGTGTCTTCTCAAGCACTAGCATCCGGGCGCCCCGCACTGGAGTGGGCGGCTCACATCTGTGTGTGCCCTCCCAGCCAAGTTTAAAAACCACCGCCAGTACCAAGCTCAGAGGGAAGGGGGGCGGGGGGGGCAGAGATAAGGTGGGGGGAGACTGGGGAGGGCCTCAGAGGTCCTCCATGGGGGTGCGGTCCGGCTCGAACAGGTCGAAGTGCATGTTGGTCCCGCCATCGCCGCCGACGCCGTCGCCCTCGTCCGCCTCGGAGGCGGAGGTCGTCGAGCGGGGCGGCTCGCCC
>NW_005196309.1:11871-18854 GCF_000372725.1 Emiliania huxleyi CCMP1516 | reverse complement strand
CCTCCGAACCCGACCTTGCAGCTGGAGCCGCGAGCCGGGTAGTCTCGGGCAATCTCGCGCATTCCCGTGCAATCTCCTCCGAACCTGACTAGCAGCTCGAGCCGCGAGCCGTGTAGTCTCGTGCAATCTCGCGCACTCCCGTGCAATCTCCTCCGAACCCGACCTGCAGCTCGAGCCGCGAGCCGTGTAGTCTCGTGCAATCTCGCGCACTCCCGTGCAATCTCCTCCGAACCCGACCTGCAGCTCGAGCCGCGAGCCGTGTAGTCTCGTGCAATCTCGCGCACTCCCGTGCAATCTCCTCCGAACCCGACCTGCAGCTCGAGCCGCGAGCCGTGTAGTCTCGTGCAATCTCGCGCACTCCCGTGCAATCTCCTCCGAACCCGACCTGCAGCTCGAGCCGCGAGCCGTGTAGTCTCGTGCAATCTCGCGCACTCCCGTGCAATCTCCTCCGAACCCGACCTGCAGCTCGAGCCGCGAGCCGTGTAGTCTCGTGCAATCTCGCGCACTCCCGTGCAATCTCCTCCGAACCCGACCTGCAGCTCGAGCCGCGAGCCGTGTAGTCTCGTGCAATCTCGCGCACTCCCGTGCAATCTCCTCCGAACCCGACCTGCAGCTCGAGCCGCGAGCCGTGTAGTCTCGTGCAATCTCGCGCACTCCCGTGCAATCTCCTCCGAACCCGACCTGCAGCTCGAGCCGCGAGCCGTGTAGTCTCGTGCAATCTCGCGCACTCCCGTGCAATCTCCTCCGAACCCGACCTGCAGCTCGAGCCGCGAGCCGTGTAGTCTCGTGCAATCTCGCGCACTCCCGTGCAATCTCCTCCGAACCCGACCTGCAGCTCGAGCCGCGAGCCGTGTAGTCTCGTGCAATCTCGCGCACTCCCGTGCAATCTCCTCCGAACCCGACCTGCAGCTCGAGCCGCGAGCCGTGTAGTCTCGTGCAATCTCGCGCACTCCCGTGCAATCTCCTCCGAACCCGACCTGCAGCTCGAGCCGCGAGCCGTGTAGTCTCGTGCAATCTCGCGCACTCCCGTGCAATCTCCTCCGAACCCGACCTGCAGCTCGAGCCGCGAGCCGTGTAGTCTCGTGCAATCTCGCGCACTCCCGTGCAATCTCCTCCGAACCCGACCTGCAGCTCGAGCCGCGAGCCGTGTAGTCTCGTGCAATCTCGCGCACTCCCGTGCAATCTCCTCCGAACCCGACCTGCAGCTCGAGCCGCGAGCCGTGTAGTCTCGTGCAATCTCGCGCACTCCCGTGCAATCTCCTCCGAACCCGACCTGCAGCTCGAGCCGCGAGCCGTGTAGTCTCGTGCAATCTCGCGCACTCCCGTGCAATCTCCTCCGAACCCGACCTGCAGCTCGAGCCGCGAGCCGTGTAGTCTCGTGCAATCTCGCGCACTCCCGTGCAATCTCCTCCGAACCCGACCTGCAGCTCGAGCCGCGAGCCGTGTAGTCTCGTGCAATCTCGCGCACTCCCGTGCAATCTCCTCCGAACCCGACCTGCAGCTCGAGCCGCGAGCCGTGTAGTCTCGTGCAATCTCGCGCACTCCCGTGCAATCTCCTCCGAACCCGACCTGCAGCTCGAGCCGCGAGCCGTGTAGTCTCGTGCAATCTCGCGCACTCCCGTGCAATCTCCTCCGAACCCGACCTGCAGCTCGAGCCGCGAGCCGTGTAGTCTCGTGCAATCTCGCGCACTCCCGTGCAATCTCCTCCGAACCCGACCTGCAGCTCGAGCCGCGAGCCGTGTAGTCTCGTGCAATCTCGCGCACTCCCGTGCAATCTCCTCCGAACCCGACCTGCAGCTCGAGCCGCGAGCCGTGTAGTCTCGTGCAATCTCGCGCACTCCCGTGCAATCTCCTCCGAACCCGACCTGCAGCTCGAGCCGCGAGCCGTGTAGTCTCGTGCAATCTCGCGCACTCCCGTGCAATCTCCTCCGAACCCGACCTGCAGCTCGAGCCGCGAGCCCGGCGGCAGCATCGCGCCGAGGACGGCCGGCTCGTCCACGAGGGAGAAGACGTCCTTGGCGGCTCCGTCCTTCGCGCCGAGGAGGAGGCGGAGCTCACCCGAGATTGACCCGAGATCTTGGCCCGAGACCGACCCGAGATTGACCCGAGATTGACCCGAGGCGGCTCGAGATCGCGCCGAGATCAGGCGGGCGGCTCGGAGGCGCGCGTAGGCGCCGCCGGTGGAACCGTTGATGAGGAGGAGGGGGAGCCTATGCCCATGTGCAATGAATAGTCAACGGTTCATGACTGATGAGGAATCGCCGGCGGAGGAGGGGGCGGCGGCGCCTCTCGGCAGAGTTGCACTCGACGACTCCAAACACAAGAGACGACTCGGACACACGCACACCCGCGCACGGCTCGCCCAGCAAGGCGAGCGCGCGATCGAGCGCCTCAGAGCGATCGAGCGCCTCAGGCTGGACTGCCTGGTCCCCACCCATCGCCTTCACAATCATCCGGTCGAAGACGTCGTCCAGCGGCGCCTAGCAGTCGTAGCAGCGAGCAGAGCTGGCAGGCTTGCGTCCCGTCCCACCACCCCTGCCTAGACCTCGTCTCAGCGCACCTCCCCCACCAGCAGCGGCATCTCTGCCACGGCCGGCTGCCGCACCACGCTGCCGCCGCCCTCCGCGCCGCCCGGCTCGGAGGCACCGACAGCCGCTGCTGGTGGGGGAGCCTCCGCGCCGCGGTTAAAGGTGTAGGCTGCGGTGGGCGTGCCTAAATTGAGACTCGCACCCATCACCGATCTCGGATCGCGATGAAGGAGAACTCCTCGGGAGGCGCGCCTCTGCGGGTGGAGTGGAGGAGGCGAGTGAAGTGAGAGTTGTAGAGCTCTTTCGAGACGCCCTTCTCCGGGAGGGAGGTGAGCTCCGGATGCAGGATGAGAGAACGGACCCACTCGAGGTCGCCGTGGAAGCAGTGTTGCAGCCACCCGACTTTTGCCGTTTTTTGGCGACGGACAACCGCGAGGAAGGCGGCAATGAGACGCGCCTCGAGCCCCGACACCGCGACGCGGCTCACGCGCCGCGCCTCCTCCTCGGGAGCCGGTGGCGGCAGCGGCGGCTGCTGCGGTTGCTGCGGCTGCTGCGGCTGCGGCTGCGGCAGCGGCACGCCAAGCGGCGGCGGTCGCATGGGCTGACCGAACGGCGGAGCCGGCCAGTGCTGGTTCGGTGCATGCCCCAGCGGGAGATAAGTGCCTGGAGGGAGCTGCTGCGGATGCGGAAACGCCGGGTGCATGTACGCCGGGTGCAGCCACTGAGGTGGCGGAAGCGGTCGTAGAGGCTGATACGGCTGGTTTAGTCTGTAGTCGTACCAGCTGCTGTGACCGAGATGGAGGGAGCGCAACCGGTCGTCGTGAAGGTTCGGACGATTGGACATACCTGACGTACCTGACCTGAAGAAATCGCGCGGGCTCACAGAAAAAAATCCTCCCTTTCTGTGTTTCGCCTTCCCATCAATCAATCAATCCTCGTTTGAGAGAAAGAAAGAAAAGACAACCGCAGGGAGGGATGTAGGTATATTGTTGGCAAATCAAGACACAGAGCTCACACAGAATCACAGCGGGAGGAAAGCGGCGAGTCGCAATGGGAGGACGGCACGCCGCCACCACACAGGTTGCTCCTGTGTGCGCCACACACCCCGGTCGTAATTCTTCTTTCACATAAACGCACAACTCTTCTTTCACGCTTCACCTCAGCATTCGCTGCCTCGCGCCCCCGGCCGCATCGGGCCAACACAAACAAACGTCTGCACGTCTCGCGAAGCGCGCGTGAAAATCCAAAAGAAACGGAAACTCGACGCAACTGATATAGGAGACAACCCCGTCTAACTACCCGCATGCTCCCCTGCGCCGTCCACTCTCTCCACCCCTCACATCTCGAGCTCGAACCCTTCCCGCCCGCTCACCGCATCGTGAATCGCTTTCTCCCCCTCATCGCCCAAGATGTTGTAGCTAAGGTCGATGTTTTTCAGCACCCCGTTGCCCTGCAGCGCCTCGGCGATCGCGGCCGCGCCCTCGTCCCAGATGAAGTTGCCGGAGAGCCAGAGTGTTTTCAGCACCCCGTTGACGCGCAGAGCGGAGGCCAGCGCAGCGGCGCCCTCGTCGCCGATCTCGTTCCCGCCGAGCCACAACTCGGTCAATACCGCGCTGCCCGACACGTACTCAGCGATCTCTGCGGCGCCAGCCGGGCCGATGCCGCAGCTAGCCAAGCCCAGCGAGGTGAGCTTGTTGCGCTGCCGCTCGACGCGGACGATGCCGAGGGCCGCCTCCTCGGTGAGGCCGTTCGAGCCCAAATCCAAGGAGGTCAGCACCCCGTTGCCGCGTAGCGCCTCTGCGATCGCGGCTGCGCCCTCCGCGCCGATGTTGTTTTGCGGGAGCACGAGGTTGGTCAGCACCCCGTTGACGCGAAGAGCGGATGCTAGCGCCTTGGCACCCTCGTCGTCGATGCTGTTCCTCCGGAGCACGAGGTTGGTCAGCACCGCGTTGCCGCGCAGCGCCTCGGCGGTCGCGGCTGCGCCCTCCGCGCCGCTGTTGTTGCGATCGAGGTTTAGGTTGGTCAGCACCCTGTTGCCGCGCAGCGCCTCGGCGATCGCGGCGGCGCCCTCGGCGCGGATAGAGTTTTCGCCGAGGTTGAGGATTTTCAGCACCTCGTTGACGCGAAGAGCGGCTGCTAGCGCCTTGGCGCCCTCGTCGCCGATGTTGTTTTCCCAGAGCACGAGGTAGGTCAGGACCTTGTTGACTTTCAGGGCGTCGGCGAGGGCGGTGGCGCCGGTGGGGCTTATGCTGTTGTTGCGGAGGTTGAGCTCTTTCAGCACCCCGTTGACCTTAAGGGCCTCTGCGATCGCGCTGGCACCCTCGGGGCCGATGCCGCCGCCGCTGGTGTATGGGTCGCCCGACAAGTCAAGAGTGGTCAGCACCCCGTTGACGCGAAGAGCGGAGGCCAGCGCAGCGGCGCCCTCGTCGCGGATGTTGTTGCGACGGAGGTTCAAGTCGGTCAGCACCGCATTGACGCGCAGAGCGGAGGCCAGCGCCTCGGCGCCCGCGTCGTCGATGCCGTTGCCGGCGAGGTCAAGCTCGGTCAGCACCTCGTTGCGCTCGAGCCCGCCTGTGATCGTTGCAGCGCCTCGGCCGCCGATTTCGGCTGCCGCATCCCGCCACTTCTCGTCCGTCCTTTCCACGGCGTTTGCCACCAGCGGGGCGGCAAGGTCCTTGAAGCGGCTGCTGCATCGTTTGAGGGCGACTGCGGAAGCGAGGTCAGACTCGGCCAGCTGCTTCGCGATCGCTCTCCACATATCGTCAGGGAGGTCCACGAGCATCAACATATCGTCGTTGAGATCCACGAGCATCGTAGCCGCGCTCCCCGACGGGCGCGCTCGCCACTTGGTGCTGCATGAATGCTTGCCCAGGTGTGAACAACACGAACCACCAGCCCGACGCTCACTACAAGTGACTTACTTGTACTGTCCACTATGAAAGTGTGGACCGGCGTGAACAGCAGCTCCTGACCACGGCGCCGCAGGCGCCTGTTGATGGGTCCAGGTGATAGCACTGGATGGGCAATGCATACGCCTAGTTGGGCCTCAGATCGCCCGACCGCGTCCCGGTGCTAAACGTCAGATCGATGGACGAGTACAGGATGGATCGACTGGCAATGCTGGCATTCATTGTGGTGCCGCCCCTCGCTTCGGCAAGCCCTAGGGCAAGCCCAGCATGCGACCTCGGCGCAAGGGCGTTCCGCGATCCGCACATCAGCTTCGCAACTCTCACGACACACGGGCACCGGGTGGAGCGGCGGCGGCGGCGGCAGCAGCACGCGCGGGCGGACGGATTCGGACGGGGCGGAGCAGCGACCGCCTGGGCGGCCGCTGCTCTGTCTGCCAGAGCGCGCCGTCTGCGCAGCGCCGTCAGGTGCACAGGGAAGCGTGGCGGCGCGGGGACGCGCGGCGGCGGTGGCGAGCAGGCGAGTGGCCCGCGCGCGGCGAGGCGGACAGGTGATCGGCAGGCGGGTGATGGGCCGGAGAGTGACCGCGCCCAGCGATCGGAGGCGAGCCGATCGTCGCTCGGCCGCAGCTGACCTCGAAGGCGTGCGGAGCGCGACTGTCGGTGTCGGGGGGCGGCCGTCATGTGGCGAGGAGGGAGGACGACAAGTGCGCGTCGTACGGGTGCCGGTCGCTCTTCATCGGCCAGTCGAGCCTGGCCGGTGGTGTCGACAGCGTGCATGGCATCCACCTTCGACGTCGAACGCATACGTGCCCTCACCGTGGAACGTGAGCCGTTGAGGACCACCTTCTTGGCCGGCGTTGGAGTCTCGCTTATCGGCGTGAGACAGTCCTCGCCCTGTGGGGTGCGGGCCGATGTGCTTGGGCGATTCGGGCGCGTAGGGCGGGCGGGGGGGGGACGCTCGGGGGGGGGGGGGGGGGCACCCAATCCGTTTCCCCAGCCTTGCCCTTGGGGGTTTCCCGCATAACAAAAAATCCCAGGTGCCCAAGTCCCAACCCCAAAAAAACACTGGAGGGGGCAACTCCTCCGAACTTCCCGGGGGACATCTAAGGAGCCCTGAAAGTTTCCCCAGGCGAAACTTACTCCCACAAAAAAACCCTGTCCCCCTCCCCTATCCCCCGTTTGGGGTGGCCGGTTTCTTTCTTTCTTTCTACCCAAAAAAAATCCAAAAAAAACTGCTGCCCCTACACAAAAAACAAACTACGGTTGGCCCCCACCCACCCCCTTTGAACCTCGGTCCCCCCGGGGGCCCCGAAAGGGCCCCTCCACCCTTCACGTACGGATCATTTAATCCCCACAAACCCTTTCGGGCCCCAAGGGCCCAAACTCACCCCAAGGCCCTCCGGAAGCTGGGTCTTTCAACAAGCGGGGGGGTATTGTCTCCAAGTGGGTTTCCCGAACGTACCATACCATTCCCCCCAAAAAATCCAAACCCTGAGGCCGAGGTTTTTTTATTTTGATCACTTCAAAAAAAAAAAACTACCAAACT
>NW_005196309.1:3619-11771 GCF_000372725.1 Emiliania huxleyi CCMP1516 | reverse complement strand
GACAACCCAAACGAGGGATAGGGGATGAGGACAGGGTCTCTTTGTGTGAGTCAGTTTCGCCTGCGGAAACGTTCAGGGCTCCCTAGAGGGCACCCAGTCCGTCTCCGCAGCCTTGCCCTTGGGGGTCTCCGGCATAGCGAAGATGCGCAGGTGCGCAGGTCCGAGCCGCAGGAGATCACTGGAGGTGGCAACTCGTCGGAGCTTCCGGGGTGACATCTAGGGAGCCCTGAACGTTTCCGCAGGCGAAACTGACTCACACAAAGAGACCCTGTCCTCCTCCCCTATCCCTCGTTTGGGTTGTCTGTTTTCTTTCTTTCTTTCTACACAAAGAGAATCAAGACAAAACTGCTGCCGCTACACAAAGATCAAGCTACGGTTGGCCCCAGCCGACCCGCTGTGAACCTCGGTCCTCGCGGGGGCCGCGGATGGGCCCCTCCACCCTTCACGTACGGATCATGTAGTCCCCACAATCGCTGTCGTGCCCCAGGGGCCGAAGCTCACCGCAGGGCCGTCGGGAGGCTGGGTCTGTCAGCAGGCGGGGGGGTATGGTCTCGAGGTGGGTTGCGCGAGCGTACCATACCATACCCCGCAGAAAGTCCAAACCCTGAGCGCGAGGTTTTTTTATTTTGATCACTTCAATAATAGAATACTACGAAACTCCCTCGTTTAGAAACAAGCGAAGGGACACACACACACATGCTAAAGACACGCTTGCACACAACATACTAATTCTTCATAAATAAATAAATACAACGGACATCCCAAGCTAGGGCTGGGTCGAGGACAGACACGTCCCCACCTTTGCAGGATTTTGCAAAAGCGAGGGGGGAGGGCGCATCGCCGCGCGGAGAGGGCTGGGCACAGGGCACAGGGGATCTCTCTCGCATAGGATATGCACTCGGCGGCACGAGGGCAAGGCTGGGCGTCCTATGTTTGTGCTCCCCCCCGGACCCCTCGCTCTCGGGCACTAACCATCTGACCACTCATCGACGGGGCTTGGCGAGCGGCCGCGCTGCGGGGCAGGGCTGGTGAGGATGGGCTCTGGCCACTCGCCCGTGCGGTTGTAACCGCGCATCAGCCGAACGGAGGCCTCGACCGCCCCTCGCGGCAAGCTCTCGAGCATCTCGAGCAGCTCGCCCGCCGCCATCGCCGCCTCGAACTGCTCCCTCATGCCGAGCGCGCCGCATACCCTGCGGACCGCCTCCTGCTGCACCTCGTCCGGCGTATCGGTTTCATAGCCGGACGAGTCAGCGGAGGCGGCCCGCTTGGCGGGCGGAGAGTCGGGCGACGGCGAGCGCGACTGGCGCGAGGGCCCGCTGCCGCGCGCGGACAGCGCGTTCTTGTCAACGAGACGGGGTCCAGCATCGGCACGGCCCCTGGCACCGCGGCCCTTGCCGCGCTGCTGCTGCCCACGCTTCCTGCCCGGGTTAGGGACAGTGAAGGAGCAGCCGCGCACTCCGCCGCCGCTGGGCGGCGGCGGCACGCGCGCGGCGGCGGCCGGGCCCGCAGGCGCGGCGGGCTGGCCACCCGCGGTGGCACCCTAATAATTCTTCATGTTCTCGCGGTGTGAGGTTCTTGCTTTTCTTCCTGTCTGTGAAAAGGGAAAGGTGTAGGAAACTCGAGAGTTGCGGCGCTGCCTCCGAGGGGGCCGTGTTTTGCCGCCGCTCTCGCCGCCGCCGCTCACGCCGCCGCCGCTCACGCCGCCGCCGCTCTCGCCGCCGCCGGCTCTAGCCACACTCCTCCCGAAAAATGCCGCTGGGTCTCATGCTGATCGTTCCCGCGCTTTTGACGCCGCAGCCTGCATCTCGCAGCCGCCGAGCCGTCACCTCAACCGCTGCCACCGCCCTGGCGGCCTCATTGCTGCGACCGCACCCCGCTGCTGCTGCCGAGGAGACGGAGGCGTCGCTGCTGGGCGAGATCCGCGAGATCCGCAAGCAGCTCGACCTCTCTCCGATCAACGCGCTGCTCGAGGAGGAGCAGTGGGATAAGGTTCGCTCGATCTGGAAGGTGCCTCCAGTCAACTATGCGTGGGAGCAGTCGCAAAACAAGAAGAACCCGCTGCGCAAGCTGGCCGATCTGCGCGACGACGTGGAGCTCTTCGAGGTCGCCGACGAGGTCGCCGCCGCCCTTCAGCTCGCCGACCAGTACTGCTACAGCAACACCTTCATCTACACTCAGCCGGGCAACGGCAAGGTCAAGATCAAGGAGCCCAAGCAGCAGGTGGCGCTCGCGGTTCAAAAGATCGACATGTTCCTGCGGTGACGCACCGCGATGACCGCACGCAGAGCCGCAGGGTGGAGTCTTCCGGAGAGTGGAGAGAGCAGTCAGCTGCTCCTCGTGCAGTCCTGACCACACCCACGCTTGCGCGCGGGTGGCCCTTGCTGCTCCTCGCCGCTGGCCGCTTCCCTCTCTCTGGGGCCCGCCGTGGTCGTCATCGTGCACGAGAGTCGAGAGTTCGGCTTTTTTGTGGTTACTCGGAATGGGGAAATCGCGAGTTTTCAAAAAGTTTTTTATAGGGCTCTCGGCGCTCCCGCCCGCTTCCTACCACCCCGCTCCCCGGGCGCGAGTCACGTCCCAGCTGCGCCGCGCGTCGATGCGGACGGACATCGCGCCGGCCTGCCGCCCACGCTCTAGAGTGATTGGCAGCCACTGGTAGCACGCGTGCGTGATTGCGTTGAGCGACGCGTCGCCGGGCGGCTGGCAGTGGACCACAGCTCGCTCCAAGTGCTCCAAGTGCGATCCCGATCATCTGTCTGGCCCGCTGGGTGTGCTTCTTAGCCCCCCGGCCCTGGATGAGCGGTTACTGACTGCACTCCAAGTGCTCCGCGATTTTGGCCGACGCGCACACTGTGGAGAGAAGGAAGAAAAGGCGCGCCGCTCGCTGGAGGCGAAGGCACCAGCCAACGAGGCGGACGAGTAGCAATGGATGCCCTGTGTCAGATAGTCCACGGTGGGAGGCGTCTTGCGGTTCGAGACGCCTTTTCGAGTCTCGCCATACAAGTACCAGATTCCGTCGAGCGGCGATCGGAGCACGCACCCACCATGCGCCTCGACCGAGTTGCCGTTGGTGTCATTCCAGCGCACGTCCGACACTATCTCGTGGTGCGTCGTCGCGTCCAATGAAGGGAGGAGCACTATCTCGTGGTGCGTCGTCGCGTCCAATGAAGGGAGGAGCACTATCTCGTGGTGCGTCGTCGCGTCCAATGAAGGGAGGAGCGCGACGAGGATCACGGCGAGGATCATGGCACTTCAAGGTGCTTGTGCCACAGCGATGCCTACGAGTTTTTTCTTTTTTCTTCCCTTTTCCCCCAATAAGCAGAAAAGAAAAGGCTTTCATCCCAAACTGTCACTCCCCTTTCTCCCGGCCGAGGTGGGGCGCGCGCGGGGGCGGCGGGTGTGCGGGATGTCTGTGGGCCCGAGAGCGATTGCCATGTCCGCCTTGCGTTTGTTTCATCACATCGAAGGCTAAGCTCAAAAAGAAAAGAGTCCGGGATGGATCCCTCTCGCTCCCGCGCCAACGCCGCGCGCCGCACGCCGCCGCCGCCGCCGTCTGCTGACAGCGCGCCGGGTGGCGAAGTCCCAAAGAACGTCCTGAAGGCGGCCGAGAACGGCCGATTGGGAGCGGTGCGGTCGTGGCTGAATGAAGGCGGGAAGGCCGACACTCTCGCTGAGCGGCCCTCTGAGGTCAGCGGCCGTCCGATTCCATGCACCCTGCTGATGCTCGCCGCACAGAACGGGCACGTGCAGATTGTCGAGCTCCTCCTGAAGCGCGATGCCGACATCAACCTGCCAACCAGTCTCGGCACCACTGCGCTCAGCGCTGCCGCCTACTACGGCTGCGAGCGAATGGTGGAGATGCTGCTGCAGCACGGTGCGGAGATCGGGACGGCGCTGGTATCGTCCGCCCACGGCGGCAAAGAGCGGGTGGTCGACCTGCTGCTGCGGCATGGTGCAGAGATCGACCTGCAAGACAAGAACGGTTGCACCGCACTGATTCTCGCCGCCTTCTTCAACCACCCCGCCGTCGTGCTCCGCCTTCTCCGGGCGGGCGCTGACATGACGTTGCGCGACGTGAATGGCTTTTCGGCGCTGCAGTTGGCCAAGGAGGAGGGCCACGCCGAGTGCGTCCAGGCCTTCAAGACGTATCTCGGAGAGGTGGCTGCGGTCCGGAGCAAGGCGCCGTCGGCCGAGGCAGGCGGCGCTGGCGCGGCGGGTGCGAGTGCTGCGGCCTTTGCTTCGAGCGGCGAGGGTGGCGCGGGGGCCGAGCCGAGCAGCGGGGTGGTGCCAGAGGAGGTTGTGCTAGCGGCTGGGCGAGGCGATGAGGCGGTGGTGCTGGCGTGGCTCGACGGCGGCGGGCGGGTCAACGCGACGTCTGAGTACGTCTTTTCGAACGGCCCTGTGAGCGGCGTGACGCTGCTGGTGGTCGCAATGGCCCATGGCCACGAGGGGCTGGCCGAGGCGCTGCTCCAGCGCGGTGCGGATGTCGCGTTGCAGACCAGCAAAGGCGCCACCGCGCTGAGTCTCGCCGCCGCGAATGGCTTCGAGAAGCTGGTCGAGTTGGCGCTGCGGCACGGCGCGGAGATCAACCAGCGAAGCGAGTTTGGCATTACTGCACTGATAAACGCCGCCGGCAGAGGCCAGGAGAAGCTGGTCGACACGCTGATCAGACACGGCGCGGCGATCGACCAGCAGTCCAGCGCCGGCGACACCGCACTGATGCAGGCCGCTTTCCACGGCCACTCCGCCGCCCTCCTCTGCTTGCTGCGGGCGGGCGCAGACGTGACGGTGTGCAGTGCAGATGGCAACACCGCGCTGCAGTGGGCCAAGCACAAGGGCCACACTGAGTGCGTGCGCGCCCTCAAGGAGCATGCGGCGGCCGAGAAGGCGGCGGAGAAGGCGGCGGTGGAGGCGGCGTGGGCTGCGGGAGCGGCGGAGAGGGCGGCGCAGAGGGCGGCGGAGGAGAAGGAGGCGGCGCGGCACGCCGAGGAGCTGCTGGCGGAGGTCGAGGCGGAGAAGCGCGCCAAGGGGAAGAAGGGCAAGAAGAAGAAGAAGGGCGGCGGGGCGGGCGGGGCGGGGCCGTCGCAGGAGCCCGAGGAGGGTGCCGAGGCGCCGTCGGAGGCAGACGCAGCCGAGGCGGCGAAGAAGGCCGAGGAGGCGAGGATCCTCCGGCTTCTCGAGACGCTCACCGAGGAGAGGATGCGGCTCGGCATCACGCCGGAGAGCCAGGCAGCGGCGTCTGCAGAGGTGGCCGAGGCGAATCGCTTGGACACTGAGGCGGACGAGGCGGAGGAGGAGGCAATGGCGGAGCGGGAGGCCGAGGCGGCGGCCGAGGCGGCGCTCGCGGCGGCGCTGTCCGCCGCCAAGGAGAGGCGCGCGGCCACTGCCGCTGCGATGGCCAAGGCTGCCGCTGCCAGGATGGCAGCGGATGCGGCCCGGCGCTCATAGGGAGCTGCTGAGGGGAAACCCGGCGTGGCCGCTCTCGGTACGTGTACGGGAAACTCGAGGACTCTCTCCGAGGGCTGTGGCGCCGTGCGGTGTGGTCGCGTACTTGCGTCTGCGTGGTTTGTTCTGCTTCCTGCACGCACGCCGAGCTGCCGCCACTCCTGCATGTGTTTGAGGGGGGGTTGGGGCTGAGAGACCTTCGATCTTGCCGGCTTGAGTGTTGAGAGAACATCTCTACTTGTACTTCTGAGGCATGTGAAGCTTCCCACAGTAGCGTGCCTTCGACCCCACCAAGTTCCGAGCGCTCGGCCCCGCCGTCGAGTGCACGCTCGCAGGCAGCCATCCAGAGCTCGCGCGGCGGCGTGCCCGTGTCCATGCCACGCTCCAAGTGTGACGCCTAGTGCAGACATTGCAGCAGCGTGAACGGGCAGCATCACGCACACCGGGAGGCTGGACGGTCGAGTCGGCAAGTAAACCGAGATGATAGAGTCGCACCTTCACACAAAAGGATTCGGTTAGACCTCGATGAGGTGGTAGTGAAGCCGCGAAGAGTCGCACCTGCCAGCGGTGAGGAGACAAAGTGAGACGAGTGGGCGGCAAACGAGATACGGTGAGTGGCCGTGAAGAGTCGGAACTGTGACGGATGAGGAGACACTCTGAGACGTCACTGTGGCGGACGTGAGTTGAGCGAATATGCACCTGTGACAGAAAGAAAAGCCTTGAGCCGTGAACGAGTCGGAGGTGAGACGCGAGCACCGCCGCCTGCTCCCAGCTGAGCGCGGAGTTGCTGCGTGGACCGTGCGTGCAGGTGGAGGTGTGTGCGACGCCCCGCGAGATGTGCCACTGCCAGCCAAGACTCTCCTCGCGCAGCAGCGCGTGCACCTCGCACGCACGATGGGCGTTGCAGATGAACTTGCGTGCGCTGCTGGTGCCTCGCCCGGTCGGCGCTCGCTTCCACCGCCCGCTGTTACCCCCGTGATCAGGCATGGACTCCAGCGCAGCATCGTCGGTTGAGAAGCACGGGCCGACGGCTTGCCACCCCTTCTGCATGAAGTCTATGCGTGCCTGCCCGCCGCCGCATAGCTTGCGCGGCAGCCGTGTCGGCAAGCTGGCGGCGGGCCCTGCGGCTTGCTGCCGGTCAGCCTCTTCGGGACCGACACCGCGCTCTGCAGCCAGCTCGGTCGCCTCGCGCGTGGGAGCTGCCGCCGCCGGGCCAGGCATGGGTACTAGCAGATGCTTAGCTCAGCTCAAGGCCAATTAGGGAGGCCTTGTGAACTTCACAGCTCAACTTTCTCACATCGTAGGTGTCTACGCTCCACAGCAGTGTTGAAGGCGGGCCTGGCTGTGTCAAAGGCGCGTGACTCGAGTCTTCCCGGGCAGCCAAAGTCGCGACTAAGGGCACCAAGTTGGGTGCCTGACACCAGATGCCTGCAGTCACCTCTGTGCAGTCACCTCAGGCGCTTGGAATAGGCGGGCGAAGACTTTCGCCGCCGCCGCCGTTGTCACTCCCTCCCGCCGCCGCCGCCCTAGCCACCACCAACCAAGCTTGCCGCCGCCGCCGCCAGCCTCGCCGCCGCCACCGAGCCCGCCGCCTCCGTCGACGCCTCCCCATACCCGGATGGCAGCCCTCGCCCGGGGAAGGACCAGTAGCAGAGTGGGAAAGGGATTGGCTCGCGTCCGGCTTCTTTTCTGACGACGGCCAATGCGCGCTTCCAGAGAGGATTCAGCTTGCCCGCGACGTTGCTGCAAATGATTGCACAAGCAACACGATGGCACTACTCAGCGTCGAGCCTTGCGATAGGGGCGGTGCTTGCCGTGTTAAAGTGCGGCTGATGGTGGAGGCGCCAGGAGTTATACTTCGACCCTGTCGACGGGACGGCACCACGCCCCCACAGCAGCAGCGACCACCCGACTGGACGGCGTACACTGATGGGTCGGAAGACGGAAGCAGGGCGGGATGGGCGTACGCGGTAGTCATGGGCGGGGCCTTCCGCTCCTGGCCGGTGGATTCCCACCGTCAGTTGGGTAGCGAGGATTGGTGTGACGCGATCCACGCAGTGGCGCTCAAAAGCGGCTGGAGCTCAACAGCGGCTGAAGCTCAACAGCGGCAACCTTGAACGTACGAGTTTCCGAGTGCCGGCGTGTCATGAGATACGTGTGCCGTGTCCCGACTTCATTTTAAGAACTTCATGGTTTTTCTTCTTTAGGCTCGGCCTCTTTGGGCGGCACGGCGCTCGACCAACCCGAAACCGTGTCTCCTGGCTGGCTATGGTCTCCGGCGCACCACACGCAGGCCCCTCGCCGTCGGCTTGGAGGCGGTGCAGCAGCGCTTCCAGCCGGCGCTCGACGACTACCTCGCCGGCCGTCTCGATGAGGCCGGCTTGGTGGCTGCGACCGAGTGGGAGAGGCGGTGGTACTGGTCTTTCGCGGCGTATGCGCCCATTTTCCGGATCTGCCGCACGCACGGTGTGACGATGCTGGCGCTCGACATGGACTCGGAGGACAAGGCCAAGGTGGAGCTGGGCGGCGCCCTCGAGCCGGCCAAGCGGCGCCAGTACGTGCCGGACGGCGATGGCTTCGAGCGATTCGGAAGCACGAGGGCCTTCGAGGAGTATGTGTCCTACACGCTGCGGCCGCCCTTCACGCTGATGCGAAAGGCCGGGCAGCGCATGACCGCCTCCACCGACGACGCGCGGACCATCAGCTTCCC
>NW_005196309.1:0-3519 GCF_000372725.1 Emiliania huxleyi CCMP1516 | reverse complement strand
GCCCCCGCCGCCGTCGTGGCAGCCGCCCTCGCCTCCGCCGCTGTCGCCACCGCCGCCCTCGCCACCGCCACCCTCACCGCCGCCCTCGCCGCCGCCGCCGCCCAGCCCGCCGCCGCCCCCCACCCTCCCCCCTCGCCGCCTCCACCCTCGCCGCCTCCGCCTAGCCCGCCTCCGCCTCCGCCGAGCCCGCCGCCGCCCTCGCCCCCGCCGCCGTCGTGGCAGCCGCCCTCGCCTCCGCCGCTGTCGCCACCGCCGCCCTCGCCACCGCCACCCTCACCGCCGCCCTCGCCGCCGCCGCCGCCCAGCCCGCCGCCGCCCCCCACCCTCCCCCCTCGCCGCCTCCACCCTCGCCGCCTCCGCCTAGCCCGCCTCCGCCTCCGCCGAGCCCGCCGCCGCCCTCGCCCCCGCCGCCGTCGTGGCCGCCGCCCTCGCCTCCGCCGCTCTCGCCACCGCCGCCCTCGCCACCGCCACCCTCACCGCCGCCCTCGCCGCCGCCGCCGCCCAGCCCGCCGCCCCCCCCCCCCCCCGCCCTCGCCGCCTCCACCCTCGCCGCGGCCGTCGAGCCCGCCTCCGCCGAGCCCGCCGCCGCCCTCGCCTCCGCCGCTCTCGCCGCCACCTCCCTCGCCACCACCGCCCTCGCCACCACCGAGCACGCCGCCTCCATTGCCCCCGCCGCGGCCCCCCACCCCCTCGCCGCAGCCGCCCAGCCCGCCGCCCTCGCCGCCTCCGCCCTCGCCGCCTCCGCGCTCGCCGCCGCTGCCGTCCCGTCCGCCGCCCTCGCCGCCCTCGCCCTCACCACCACAACCGAGCCCACCGCCGCCCCCGCCAAGCCCACCTCCCCGAAGCCGGAAGCCCGCAAATAGGTGAAGGCGGAGCGGGAGGCGGCGGCGGTGGGAATCTGCCGGTGGCGGCTTCGGTAGGGTATAGGCGGAGAGGAGTGTGAGGCGTGAGATGGAAGTGTAGCGCGATGGAGAGTTCGTCTCACTCGGTAACACTCGCTCTACTCGAGTACACTCGCTCGACGAAGGTTCTAACTATACAGTACCTCAGTAGCGACGAATGTTGATGCAGCGGCTGCAAGCCGGAGCTCAGGTGACAACGGTAAATGTTGTCTCTTTTTTTGCGAGCGTTGCGAAAGATTACACCGTTGCGGGGCGCTTTCCGTCTCACTCGTTCTGTCTCTGCTTCGGAACATGCATGACGCGTCCCAGACTATCGCATCAATCGGCAGCACCGAGCATCAGAGGCAGAGGTAGAGAGCATGTCGCAGGAGTCGCAGCCCACTGAGAACGACCTCGTCCGCCAGGCGACGCCATCCCCGCAATAGCTATGCACGGTGGGTGGCACTACAGCGCTTGGCTACTCGCGCCAACGAGGCCATATGGTTCTGGTCCCCATCGCGCCCCTCTGGCCGCCGCGGCCGCCGCGTGCGAGTTGACGGCCTGCCCCCTCTCTGCCCACAGAACGGGGCGGCTAATGACGTGCTCTTGGCGGAGCTCAAAGGCCTCAAGGACTCCTTCGATGCCGAACAGATCGACGAGGATCAGTTCAAGATGCTCCGCTCGGAGTGTGTCAAGAAGCACGCGGCAATCGGCCGCGCCCTCATGGAACAGGCCAAGCGCTCGGCGCGCGGGGGCGGTCCCCGGCGTGCCGCTCAGATGGAGGAGGACGACTCGGGACGCTTCCTCAACACCTTTACCTGGGGCCCCTACGGCATGGCCGTGCATGGCATGCCTGACGCCACGATTTCGGAGGGCGCGGCGATGATGCGCTCCACGCTCTGCCACTCCAAGAACCTCAACCCGACCATTGTGAGCCGCCCTCTGTAGATTCACTGGGCCCCCTCCTCTCAGACCATTGACCACGGTCTGCCACAACAGCTGCCCCACATACTCACCGGCCCGACGAGGCCTAGCTGCTCCCTGTGCTGACCAGGAGCTGCTGCCCGCCCGCCCCCTGCACAGCCGCTCCTGCCCGCTGGATGGGTGATTGACAAGTCGGTCAACGGGAAGCCCGGCGGCCAGGGCGTGATTGGCCAGGGTCGCACCCTCCCGGTGCCCCCCCCCCCCCCCCCCTTCTCCTTCCCGCCACACACGTCTCGAGTGGCGCCCACCGCGCCTCTCTGATGTCTCACTGCACTCGCTGTTGTCTCACTGCAGTCTCACTCTAGTCTCACAGCTGCCACATCCAAGCCACACCCACGTCACACGTGGCCTCACACCATCTCTGCTTGCTGACACAGTGCGTCGCTCCTCACATCTCTCCCCTGGCTCGCTGGCCTTGGCGTCCCGCTCTCTTGATCAAACTCATGTCTCACGACTGTCTCCTGCCCCGTCTCACAGCTGCCACACCCATGCCACACCCACGTCACACGTGGCCTCACACCATCTCTGCTTGCTGACACAGTGCGTCGCTCCTCACATCTCTCCCCTGGCTCGCTGGCCTTGGCGTCCCGCTCTCTTGATCAAACTCCTGTCTCACGACTGTCTCCTGCCCCGTCTCACAGCTGCCACACCCATGCCAGTGTGAGACGCTCTGAGATGAAAAGAGGAGACGTAGTAGAGACGACATTGTCACACAGCAGGGGTGAACATTTGTCTCACTGGTGTCTCAAACATGTCTCTGAAGGTGACTGTGCCGTGTGTGTGACATCTTTGAGACAAAGTGAGACTGTTGCTGTGACCAGGCTGAGACAACACAGAGATCGGTGAGAGTATGTGAGACATTACTGAGACGCATTTGTGACACAGCGTTGAGACAGGGACGAAACACCCGTGAGACAGAGACGTCTCACCTGTTCGCCCTTCCATCCGTCACAACTCAACAAGCGCGTGCTCTCCACCCTGCGGTCTCTTTCGTGTGGTTTGGCGGGTGTTGTCACTTGTCGCCATGTCGGGAGACGTCGTACGTACACAGACATTCCCCGCCACACATGAGACAATTGAGAGAGAGAGCTAAAAGTACGTACGTACGACAATTGACATGCGACTCCTACAACGCCTCTCTATGCTCAGTAGACACATTCAGTAGACAAAAGGGGTTCCGCACCATCTCGCTCTCGCACACTAGACAGAAAAGTGAAAACGTATCAGAGGTGCGGCGCTGCTGCCTTGCGAGCGACGCCTGCGGCTTTCGTAGCTCGCCGCATCCGGCTCACCGCCCAGCGCCCACCCCGATCTGCTACAACATGTACATGTTGTTGTGCATGTGCGTGTACTACACAAAATCCTCCATGTTCACGCCGGGCCGCTTGACCGCGCTACGCAGCTCGTCGAGGTCGCCAAAGACGAGCTCCGGCAGCCAGCGCGGCACGTCCACCTGCGCGTCCACTCGCTCCGCCATGTTTTGCAGTGGCGCGACGCACTGCGCCGTGCCGGTGGGCCGCAGCGGCGGCGGGGTCGGCGCGTCGGGGGCGAGGAACCGCTCCACGTTCGCGCGGAAGTTGGCGTCGCGGTACGAGACGCACACGGGCGACACGTGGGTATGGTTGCCCGGCACATAGATCTCGAGCGCGGACGG
>NW_005196310.1:563322-565738 GCF_000372725.1 Emiliania huxleyi CCMP1516 | reverse complement strand
AACCCCCATCGCCATCCATCGTAGAACATGATCTCGAGCCCTGCCCCACAGCCCCTCAGCCACTACACCATCATAGTCACTCGCGCGAGCCGCTCGATGCGCGAGGCGAGATCGAGGCCGGCGTAGTGCTGCTGCATCGACCTCTCTCGCTCCTGCTCGTTCCAGCCGAAGATGCAGTCGATGTCTGTGATGGTAGCGCCCGTGACATCGCTCGTGTCCCGCGCCACCTTGTCCGAGAACCGTCGGTTCGAATGGTGGGCAAACTTGACAATTGGGTTGCCCGCCTCGTCCTCCTCAATCGCAAGCTCGAGGTCCTCCTCGTCGCGCTCGCGGAGGAGCTCGTACGCGAGCTTGAGCGCTTTCGTAGAATGGCTATATGACGAGCCAGTCTCTAGCGGAGTATCGGTGAGGCGCCCGCCGTCTGTCGCCCGGATGAGCGGGCCTTTGACGACGGCGGCGTACTGGGTGAGCCCCAGTCCCGCCAACCACTCGCTGGCAGCGCGGAGTCTGGCAGAACCCTTGGCTCCCCCAACGAGGTTGACGTACCGATCGCCCTCCTCGATGGTCGCCGCCTTCCTCTTCTGAGTCGCGGTGCGGCCAAGGTATTTGGCCGCTGGCCGGAGCGGGTGGTCACTCGGCAGCCGGCCGAGGGCCCCGACGAAGGTGTCGAAAGCGCCGTCTGGCAGGCTCGCCCCGACACGCAGCTGCACGACAGAGTAGTCCGGCCGCTCCACCTTGAAGCCGTCCACCGTGACCGTCTCGGTCGAGTGCCCCTGCACACGCCACAGATCCCGCACGGCAGACTCGAGGCTGAACTCAGAGGTGAGTGACGTGCCCACACAGTGAGCCCACCGGCCCTTCCCCTGGGCCGTCTTTGTGGACTCGAGGTGGGCGGCAACAGTCGTCCCCATCTCGGCACATCGCTCTGAGAGCGGGTTGACGATCCACACGTCGCAGGCGGCGACGCCGTGCTGGCGGCCCGTCGTCTCGCCGAGCCGCAACCCCATCATCACCTCAAGGAGGAACATGACGCGATGACTCGAGTAGACTGCCTCCGCCTTGGCGCCGGTGCAGCACGTCTTGAGCGTCTCGTCGAGAACGAGTCGAGCGAGCTTGCGCGTGGTGTGCGTGCACGGCTGCGCGAGCTCGCCGATCAGGCTGACCATCCTCGCGCGGAGCGCCTTCACCCGGGGGTCGGACATACGACCCTTCGGGATCGACGGCCGATCGTCATGCGGGTCGGACGGCACGGAGGGGCGTGCCGAAGTCGGCGAGCTCGTACGAGCAGCAGCCTGCAAGCCGTCGGCAGCGATGCCGTCGAGCGCGGAGAGCGAGGTGGCAGCACCAGCGGTAGCTGCTTCGGCCGCGGCGTCATCCGTAATCGGAGAGGCGAGCGAAGCGTCTGGAGGCGTGCCGGGTGCCGGGTCGACAGGCGCCGAAAACTCCGAATTGCTCCCTGCCCTGCTCCCTGCCCTGCAGGCTCCATTCCCCGGCGAGGGGGAGGCGTGCGTAGAGCTGCCTAACCTGTCAGCGGTTGCGTGTTGAGTCGCGGTGCGGCCCTCGACCTTGAACATCAGCGCCTTGTTGCGCCGGAGCAGCTCGTCGCAAGTCAGCGACTCGCGGATGGCGCCAGCCTCGGCCCCGCGCTCCACGAGAGCAGCCAGGGTCACCTCCAGCTTCGTCGTGTCGGCGCGCGT
Source organism: Emiliania huxleyi CCMP1516 (assembly GCF_000372725.1). Classification (NCBI taxonomy): domain Eukaryota; phylum Haptophyta; order Isochrysidales; family Noelaerhabdaceae; genus Emiliania; species Emiliania huxleyi. The sequence goes on along the minus strand of NW_005196310.1, from coordinate 564,041 downwards.
TTTGGTGACCTTGAGCTTGGCCATCAGCTCTGCATTGCGCTTCATCAGTGCATCGGTGTCGAGCGTCGCAGCCTCGGCCTTAGCTGACTCGGCGGTCTTGGCGTCCGTCTCGTTGAATGTTCGTCCAAGTTCTGTTGACTGGTATCGTTGTTGCGTGATGCTCGCGTCCCGCTGCGAGTTCACTGCGGCTGGCCTGATCGCTGCCACGGTCAAGCCAAACCCTTCCGGGTCTGTGGTGAGACTTCCATCGGAGGAGAGCTCGCCGGCAGCCCGGCAGAAGGCATTCCAGCTGGCGTAGCCCTCTTCCCAACGGAGTCAGGCGGCGATGACCCCTTGAGTACATCGATGCCGCCCTTGGGCTCGCTTACGCGGCTGCCTAGCCCCAACGTGGTGTGGTAGGGATGAGAGTGGTCTGACCGTGGAGAGTCCTGGTCGAGGCCCTCTGTAGCATAACGAGGCGTCCCTCTTCTCTCGGTCGCCGAGAGATCGTCATCTGAACCCGAAGATCGGTGCCCAGCATGTATCGTGGTGATAGTGAGTCGCACGCGGTTCTGTGCGTTGGTATGCGGGTGATGAAGTTCCCGCGACAGGGCGAGCCTCCTCATCCGAGGCTGACATATTTGTAGAACGTATTCAAAGTACAAAGCGTCAATTATGCACCGGTGGCTGGGGGAGTGGCGCCATTATGCACCGAGTTGTGACACCACAACAAAGAGGTC